>NC_056564.1:6882249-6899835 GCF_013358625.1 Macadamia integrifolia | reverse complement strand
TGTTTAACGGGACGTTTGCATTTCCGTTTTAATTAAACATTGTATTACAAGATTTTTTTTTTTCTTTCATCTCAAAATGTAATTATCTAATTAGTTTGGTTGTCAAGAAATGAATGGTTAAAAAAAAAAAAAGAATTTAAGATGAGAGATAGATACGTAAATCAATCATTGTATATTGATGACATTTTCCATCTTGATATAATGATTGGCTTATGTGTCTATCATTCTCTTTGATATTTTTTCCCCTCCTTCTTCTTTCTTTTATTCATATCTTGACAGATAGAAAGGAAAAAATTTAGTTCAACTAGCTTGTACCAAAACGCAGTAGTATCCAGTGAAGCCATGTGTGAAAGAGCATTTAAGTAAATAACAATGACAACTAGCTGTTTTGCTTTATCCGTTAGTTGATATTATATCGCAGTTTTACTTTTACCCCTTCGTTAGGGTAAAACAGAAAAAACCCAAATTAAAATCGAACACGTCTTATTCTTTTTATTTATTCTTCTTATTTTTATTCTTTTCGATCAGACACCCTCTCCCTTACCCTATAATTCCATATCGACTTGGCAGTGGATTGGGACTTGGGATGAAGAAAGGTGAAGGCTGGACGATGATAGGGGAGGGTGTGGTGGGGCTGAGCTATTTGGATTGTGGCAATGTTGAGCAAGGGAGGGAGTGTCAACATGGGAAGAACAAGAAATAGTAGAATAGGAGGAATTTTTTTTTTTTTTTTTTTTTTAACCGTAATGAAAGGTAAATCCAAGATATAATGTCAACTAGAGGATAAAGCAAAACATCCGCTTGTTGTTCATATTTACTTAAATAATAATTTTTTATTTCTATATGAATGGTACGTTAGTTTAGTCAAATTTTATCTATCAGGAGATGAATAAAAAAAATAAAAAAAAGAATTTGAGGAAAGAGAAATACACAAAGCAGTTATTGGCATCATAATGTGGGGGTGTCAGTTCCAAGCCCATACCGGTAACCTTGACTGAGCCTGACGTGTTTATAGTCGGACCTAGATCGGCCTGATTAATAAATGTGTCGGGCCTCAGCTCAGCCTATTTATAAATAAGTAGTACACGGTGCAAGGGGTAAGCTCAATGGGCCTCCCGATCTGCCCGGCCCTTTTACAAGCCTAACTCGGAGAGACATGTTTAGTCAGACCATTTATATAGGTATTTTGATTTTTTTTTTTTTGGATAGAATAGAGTATATATTGATATTTTTATCAATTGTTGACTGTAATTAAGTGTTGATATATTTTCAAAATTGTTGAAGATTTAACAAAATAAATTAAAGTATCTTAAATCTATGAAAAGTAAAGACTGTTTAAGGTTTTATTGATACATTATCATGTTTAAGGCTCGATTATAGTTCAATCAGGAGAAGCCAGATAAAAGCCCAGAACCCGACCGAGCCCAACATGACACTGATCGAGATTGACTCATTCCTTAAAAAGATAGGTCATGGTCCGAGGATATAGGCCCGCCAAGCCCGACTAAGCCCGACCGATTGACACCCCCGACTTAAGGTTGGAGGTAGTTTTTTATATATTTTTTAATCATTTATTAATTTATATATATTTAATATATGTATATATTTAAAGATAATAAAAATAACTTGATGTGAAAGTGTTCTCTACCGGAGCCTGAGGATAGCACTTTCATTTGACCGAGGCGCTAGTGCTAGCGCTAACGCAGGGGCAACTGCTCTCAACTAATGTAATTAAACCTGTAGCCATGTGGCGACGTGTAGCGTTGCTTTTGTTTTCCATTACATTTTTGTCCACTAGTTTTATTTTATAAAATCATTAGAGGTGGCCGGTTGTTAGATGAATATTATCATTCTTTTGTAAGCAGGATTAGATGAATAGCTTCTACGTGTTCTGGAAATGCCCCAAAAGACAAAAAGATTATCGATAATAGGGTATTATATATTTTTTTATACTCTTTAAATTTTAATTGTTCGATAAATTAATTATCCCTTATGAAAAAAAGAGAAGTCAAATGTGAATAATTTTTGGGAAAGGATTTCTATGCCTACACTTAAACATTTTTAATCATTTAAGAGAGAGAGGGATGAGTAGGATATGATGGTTCGAATGAAATCCAATGAATAATTAGAATTTTTTTTAGATTATACACCTAATTTTCTGGGATTGTAGTTCAATCGGTCAGAGCACCGCCCTGTCAAGGCGGAAGCTGCGGGTTTGAGCCTAATATCCTATGATTTAAAGAGACTTTTCTCATGAAATTTTTGGGAAAAGTAATGTGGTTGTTGTGTCAAACCCAAAAGGATTAAAATGATAATCATATCCTTATGAAATACAAATATCATGCATTGTTAGTTGATGCTCTTAGTCATCTTGCATACATAATCTTTGACCTTGTGTAATTTTTAATTAATGAAAAATGATTCTTGATAACATCATGTCAAGAGAATCTTTTACATCACACCAACAGTAGTATGGAAAATAGTATTATTTATATGAAAATAATAAAAAATAATATCAAATACTATTTTATTGATGTAGATGCACATTAGTACACGAAAGCATCTTCACCACATGGGGGTAGTACTATTTTTCTATATCCAATTGTGTTTGAATATTTCCTACACTAATAAGTAGCATTATTAAAAGAACGGATTTGATACATAAGATTTCATCATGTCCAAGATCAAGGGTGAAAAACAAAAATTACATAATTTTATCCCAAGAAATATCGAGAGGTTATTTGTGCCCACCAGGTCTCAATAGGGTAGCAGTCTTTTTTATTTATTTTTTTTAAATTATGAGTGGCATGCAGTAATAGTAAGCATTGACCGCGTAGAAAATTTGTTCCCTTTTTTTTTTTTTGGTAGAATTTTGACATTTTTTAGGCTCCTTCTAGAGGCAGGCCACACGTTTAATAGTGGTGCAGCCATGTCGACGTGAACAGTCTTACTTTTTTGACTTCTTTATGGTTTTTGCTTTCCTAGTCGCAAATTCTTTTTTCGTTAAAAGTCTCAGTCGCAATTGGCGTACTCCATAGTCAATCAAATCCCTCCTTCAATAATTATCGTTTCTCCCTCTCCTTATTTTTTTTCCTTTGAGAAGTTTATATAAGTGATACCGTAATAGACTGCGACACCAAGTGACAAGTCCTTCGTCCCTTCTACGAAACAAGAAAGAATTCAACTCGCACGCCTAGGCGAAGTCCGATGGAAGGAGGTGGTATTCTCACAGCCAAAAGGTAAATTAATCCCTGGTAAAACCTTTTCCTTCCTATTTGATTAGTGATTTGTGTTCTAATTTCTTATAACTTATGAAGGTTGGAAGGGAAGGTAGCGGTGATTACCGGCGGAGCCAGTGGGATTGGAGCGAGCACCGTAAGGTTGTTCGTTCAGCACGGAGCTAAGGTAGTCATAGCCGACGTGCAAGACGATCTGGGCAACTCTCTCTGTGAAGAAGTCGGCTCCACTGAGACCATCTTCGTCCATTGCGATGTGACCAACGACGACGACGTCCGTAACGCCGTCGACACGGCAGTCTCTAAGTATGGGAAGCTGGACATCATGTTCAACAACGCCGGGATCAGTGGCGACATCATCAAAAGATCAATCTTGGAGGCAGACAAAGAAGATTTCAAGAGGGTATTAGATGTGAACGTCTATGGTGGGTTCTTAGGAGCTAAACACGCAGCAAGGGTGATGATCCCATCCAAGAAGGGTACCATACTCTTTACTGCCAGTGTGGCTTCTTTGACTGCAGGGGAACCACCACATGCTTACGTGGCATCGAAGCATGCTGTGGTGGGGTTAACCAAGAACTTATGTGTGGAGTTGGGTGAGTTTGGGATCAGAGTGAACTGTATCTCTCCTTTCGGAGTTGTAACCCCATTGTTAAAGGGAGGGTTTGGGACGATGGAGGATAGCTTGATTGAAGGGATTATTGCTCAAGCTGGAAACTTGAAAGGGGTGATTATTAAGGGAGAGGATGTGGCTCAGGCTGCTCTGTACTTAGCTAGTGATGATGCTAAGTATGTGAGTGGTCTTAATCTTGTTGTGGATGGGGGTTATAGCACTACCAATCCATCTTTGTTACATCTCGTCTCCAATGGGTTGAACCTCTCTATGCCTCCTCAGTAAAGATTTGATCTTGTTTCAGTTCCTGAAGATTTGAATAAAGTATGCCCCAGTTGTTAATCCATGATAACAAGGCTTGCTTTTTACATGATCTGACTTGCTCTATTTTGTGATTCACTGAAAGAAAAAATCTTGAAATTTTTGCGTCTTACCATCTTACTATAATTATATAAGTCTTACCATTTGCTAAGTGATACAGTTAAAAAATAATTAACATAAAACCATATAGAATATTTTGGTTATCAAAATAAATTTTAAATAATAGTGATCGAGGACAACCACTCCACATGGAGTTTGCTGCATGTGACCCAACACATGTTCCATTTTCTGTCATTAAATGGATGACGAGGGGTATGTATGAAAGTAAAAGGGTTAGGTGTTGAATCCTCACATGTATGTTCCCAAAGTGACCATTGTCCATAAACACCCCATTCAAGGATCAATATCCCGTCCTCTTGTCTTGCTTGCTGATGCATCCCAAATCTCATTTTCCCGCATTGATGACAACACCCATACAATCTCTCATCCCTACGAGTGATCTATACATCATCCCCCCTCCCCCCTAAATTGCACGCTGGTGGCTGATGGTCTATTGTGCAAGCATGGGTGCTAGCCACAAAAAGAGCATGAACAGGGGCATCTAAGGGGCTGAACAGACAGTGAGGGCAAGGTGCAAGATAGAGGAATGGTTGCAAATACAAGGGAAGGTTGGGTCATGAAAGGGCGGGAAGGCTGGGGCAATGGAGATTGGATCTATAGCACGTACAATCACCTAATCGTACATGTGAGGATCCAACACTTGTCTCATTTCATACCATTAGAAGGGTGAATAGGGGTATATATGAAAGTAAAAAGGATAGGCGTTGGATCCACACATGTACGACAGGTGATTGTATGAACATCAGATCAACTCTTGGGGTAGGGTTAAAAACATCATGAGTCCAAATCGCAAAATTGCCGCCCATATCACCACCATGGCATTATATTTGGCACCATGGTGGCGAAAAGGCGTAGATTTGGTGTCAAATGAAGCAATGGTATGATCATAGCCCCCAGGACAAGCCCTCGTACAGCAAGTGGCACTTCCGTAGGACCAATGGGTGATAGTGGGTCATGCCAAGACTCGAACCCATAACCAGTCGACTCGATCAGTGATGGATTGTGGGAATTTTCACCACTAGGCTACCAACCCCATTGGTTGTACCAACATTCATTTGACACCATGGAGCACCCAAAAAAAAAAAAAAAAAAAAAAAAAAAAAAAAAAAAAAACCTGAATATTGGTACTCTCTTTGAGAATCGATTAATTGGATCACTATTAGTTATTATCGAAATCAATTATGTCAATTGAATCCACCCAATATTTTGTATCTATTTTATGGGAAGGTGCTGCTGTTGGAAGATAAGTCATATGAGAGGAGATCCGTTGCTTGTAAAATCACTTGATTGTACGAGTCAGCATTCAACACTTGTTCCACGACCTTCTACCATTACAAGGATAAAGAGAGGTATATTTGAAAACAAAAAGGACAAATGTTGGATGTTGACTCATACGACCAGGTGATCATATGAATAGTTGATCCATTTTCCAAGTCATATCGTATCGATGTTCCATATTGTACTGGTATTGATATCTATATCAATCAAGAGTGTCAGATAAAAGGTTGAAGTCGGATGAGAGAGAAGAATGGTATTAATTGGCTCCATTTTGTTTTTCCTCTTTTTTGTTTTGTTTTGTTTTGTTTTTTTTTTTGTTTTTTTGGTTTTTTTTTTTCTGTAATCGACCTATTTTGTTTAACAACAGACGTGCAGTGATGTACACAGTTTACTTTGCTTTTAATTACTTTTCCGGTTTGTTTTTGCTTTCTAGTACCAATTAGTGGATCTGAACTCCCGCCTTTCTTAGATGAACACTAGAGGTGTGAGTGGGTGGGTGTGTATAGAAGTAGGTAGCGATTGCTCCTATTAGCACCCATTAGAATTACAAGATTAAGAATTGGGAAGGATCTTTACATGTTTAACCCATTCAAATTCCAAAAAACTTCTACAACCATTAAATTTTAAATTGTATAAATAAGAATTGGAGAACATCAAGATCCACATTCATCTATGGTGGGTTCTTGGGGGCAAAGCATGCAGCCAGGGTGATGATCCAGTCCAAGAAGGGTACCATACTCTTCACTTCCAGTGCAGCTTCTGTTGTGGTTCCAAGCCAGGTATCGAATGCTTATGTTGCATCGAAGCACGCCGTGGTGGGGTTAACCAAGAACTTATGTGGAGTTGGGTCAGTTTGGGATCAGAGTGAACTTTATCTCTCCCTTCTGAGTTATAACCCCAATGATGAGGAGTGGATTTGGGACGATAGGAGGATACCATGATTAAAAGGTTTCTGTCACAGGCTGCAAACTTGAAAGGGGTGGATATAATTAAGGCAGAGGATGTGGCCCAGGCTGCTCTATACTTAGCTAGTGATGACTCTTAAGTATGTAATAAGTGGTCTCAATCTTGTTGTGGATGGGGGTTTCAGCACAGCCAATCCATCTTTCTTACATGCTGTGGCCACTGCGTTGAACCAGCTGCAGCAGGCCCCCATGCCTCCTCAGTAAAGATTTGATCTTGTTTTAGTTCCTGAAGATTTGAATAAAGAATACCTTAGTTGGCAAACATCGTTAGGCATGTTTTCAGATCCAAAATGTTGATCTTTTTTCAGTGCTCGAGGAGAGACGATCTGTGGAGATGTTTGGAGTTAATAATGGGATTTGAGTTCCCGGTCTCGATGTGTTACATATGCTAGCGCCACTCGAGTCTGGATCAGGTACTCGTACGAGAATCATTTTGGTACTGTGTTTGATCTACACTTGGACTCCACTTAATCTCTCCTCTTTTAATTGGTTTTTATTGTCAGTGGGGTCTAAGCAAGGGTTTAGTTCTTGGTATCAGTATCGGTCTCTGTTGATAAGGATCAGGATCGGAGAGTATCGGTCGATACATTGTCCCTTTTTTACCCCTTAAACGATATGGGTGACCGATCCAGATCAGTCAAGGATTAGGAATCGATCTCAGCCAACACGATACCGATACTTAAAACCATGAGTCCAAGTATGGATCAAATACCATACGAGAATCATTTTCGTACGACGATCTGATCCACACTAGTGTCACTCTATGTCTATTTGCCACCCTATGTATATTTCTTTTCCTCTACTAAGACAAAAATATATCATTTTATAGGAAGCCAAAGAGATAGAAATAGTAAGATGTTAGTGTATGCTATGCAGCCTAGAATTGTTCCTTCTCCCATAAATTATAGTTTCACATCAATTAGGTTTTGAATTGCACCCTCGAACATAATATGCGAAATTGATCTTTAAGTTCTCCTATGTTATTAATGGAAATTTTTTTGCTGTTGTCCGAGTTGCAGCCAAGTTGCTGCAGCCCTATGGTAAGAATCAAATGAATGGAATTCTAAGAACAGGTTTGAAAATATCCACCTAAGGTGAATTTTTTCACTTCTACCCTTGAGATTCTATTCCCGTGGCTGGTACCAGAGGTTGCAGCCCAGGCAACAGCCAAGTTTTGTTCGTTATTAGCATGACGCCTTGTAGCCAAAAAAGGACATACAGATTTCCACAATAATCCATATTGCCTTTCGGCTCTTACTTTTTTATCCCATCCTTACTTGTTCAAAGTGTTTTCTTACTGATTAGGACAATACCGATATATTATAATTTCATATGGATCCAATGCCCATACCGTCTCTCTCTCTCCAATTCTAATATGATACACTGTCGATATTGATTAGGAATCGACAGCTTTAATATTGAAAATAATTCTATTACCAGTATAGATACAGTATTAGCCCATAAAAAAATCGAAAAAGAGGATCGGTATTTTTGGCCCTGATAGCCCGAAACCGTCCTGACCCACCCTAAACCCAAACCATGGCTAACCCAGTTATGAAGATCAACTTGGCCCAGCCTGATCGGGTTGGGCCTAGGTTGAGATCTAAGTCCGGCTCGATTTTAACCTTGATTTATTATTGTGTTTAGTAATAGTGTTCCACTTTCTCTAAGCCTACATCATATGTTATACAAACTGCATATTCTTACCCATTGGGCTAAGACGACCAAATGGTCAAACTATTTCTCTCATTTTCTTTACATAGGTTGTCTTTGTATCTCTTGCCATTTTTTTATATGAACTTTAGATACAGTAACAATCATGAAGTATGGCCGAGTTGTTAGTCAATGATCACTTGGCATGTTTTAATGTAGGGGTCCATATCCAAATTGTTGATGGTTGACACAAGGCCTGCTTTTTACATGACCTGACTTGCTCCATTTTGTGATTTACCTAAAAAAAAATCTTGAAATCTTTTGCGTCTTACCATCTTATGATTATTAAGTCTTACTATTGGCTAAGGTGATGCAAATTAAAAAAGAATCAACTTGTCATTAAAAGGGTGAAGAGGGGGTATACATGGAAGCAAGAAGAATATGTGTTGAATCCTCACATGTACTTTCAAGTGAACTCCGTGTAACGGATTCAAATTCCACCCCTGGTCTTCCAAGGTCACCATTCTCCCTAAACACAATGTACAAGGGCCAATATCCCGTTCTCTTACTCCTATTTGTAGATGCATCCTAAATCTCATTTTCCCGGATTCACTTGAACACCCCTACCCCACCCCCCCAAAAAAAAAAAAAAAAATTTGCACGCAAGTGGTTGATGGCCTACAAGCATGGGTGCTAGTCATAGAAAGAGTATGAAAGTGGGCAACTGAGGGGCTGAACAAATAGTGAGGGCAAGGAGAAAGAGAGAGGGGATGGTTGCAAATACAGGGAATTGGGCCGTGGGGAGTGGGAAGACTGGTTAGGGTAGGGAGAGATTGGATCCATACATATACGACCAGGTGATCGTATGAATATCTCGAATCAATTCTCGAGGCAGGGGTAAAAACATCATGAATCCAAATCGCAAATATGTCGCCCATATCACCACCATGGCATCATAACACCAAATCTACGCCATATCGCCACAGATCGAGCTCCTCTGCTGCGTCCTTTCTTGGCGGAGCCTGCCTATGATTCTAACATATGGCCGATGCCACATGTATGGTGGATAATACAAGATGAGAGGAAACAGTCTAAATTGTGGTTGATCAAATTGACCGGACCGGGTCGACCAAAACGGTAAAAAAAACCTAAATCCTTCATCTCTTCTTCTTCTTCTTCTCCCCCTTTCCTGCTTCTGATCATACGAAAGCAAGCCCTCTCCCTCTGTGTCCTCTCTTTTGCTAGGTGGAAGCAAACCCGCACAAGGTAAGAGATGAGTTTGCAAGTACATTGGGAATGTAATTTTTTTTTGTTTTGCATTGGATTTGTTCATGAATGGTCTTTGTAAATCGTTAATGTTTTGGATTTGAAAACTCGTTTTATGTTCTTAATTCATCTACTATCTTAAAGTTTTATCTTCTGGGATCGAAGCAATTGGGTTGTTAGTGGTGGTGGAAGTAATAAAGAATGTAGGTGATTTGCATTGCTTTAACATCACTTTAAAATGGGGGTCTTTGAATTTGATAAATGATGATGCTTGGCTTGGTTATTGATGGGCAGTGGCTGAACCCAACCATAATAGTATTAACTATCAAAGGTGGGTAGAAGTTGGGTAGGAGCCATTAATATCCTCATTTATTTGTTGAGATCATAATGTGCAATGGGTACGGTTCTCTGCTTCTTGAGATCGGAAGGGGAGGTGTATCACTATCATCTGTAACGTCTGTGAATTATGAACTCCTTGAGATCATAATGTGCTTGCTTTCGTACGACCAGAAGAGGGAAAGAGGAGGAAGAAGAAGAAGAGGTGAAGGATTCAGGTCTTTTCTACCGTTTTGGTCGATCTGGCCTGGTCGAGTTTTCAAAACTAAAATTTAGACTGTTTCCACTGATCTTGTATTATCCACCATACACGTGACGTCGGCCACGTGTCAAAATCATAGGCAGCCTCCACCAGGCTCCGCCAAGAAAGGACGCAATAGAGGAGCTTCATATCGCCACCATGGTGTCAAACGGTACTCTGTTTGAGGATCGATTAATTGGACCACTATTAGTTAGTATCGAAATCAATTATGTCGGTTGATTACTTCGATAACCGTATTGATAAAGAGTGTTTAGATAAAAGGTTGAAGTCGAACTAGAAAATAATGTTTGATCCACACATGGACTCCACTAAAAATAAAAGTCAATTAAAAGAGGAGAGAGATTAAGTGGAGTCCAAGTGTGTATCAAACATTGTACAAAAATGATTCTCGTATGAGTACTTGATCCGGACTCAGAAATAGCTGGCGATTGCCCTACTAGCATCCAATAGAATTATGAATTGCAGAAGATCTTATGCAATTTTCTCCGTGCATTTTCAAAATCCAATGGCTGTGTATAAGTTTTAGCCCTTTCGAATTCTAAAAATCTTCTATAATAATTGGATTTTAAATTGTATAACTAAGAATCAGTGAACATCAAGATCCACAATTCATCCATTTTTTTTCTTAGAGGCTATGTTTGGTTGTAAGGGGAATTAAAAGGGAGGGAAATGAAATTTTCATAATTAAAAAAGAAATATATGTAATCATCACCCATGTGACTCTAACATTAACTTCAACTCATTTTATATTTAGTTATAAAATTTCACTTTAATTTGCATCCAAAACCTTTTGCTATAATATGTAAAATATATCATTATTAAATATAATTAAAAAAAATTAAGTAATGTGTACAGTCATATGGATAATGATTATAAATATTTTGCACGAAAATTTTCATTCCCTTCCCTTTAAAATCACATTGCAATCAAACGGAGCCGGAAAGAATTCATCTTATAGAAACTAGCGAAGAAGAACGATGGAAGGAGGTGTTCTCAGTCTCACTGCCAAAAGGTATATCCCTGGATTACAAGACATCAGAATCCAAACCAGGTGAAAATTCCTTAAAATTGATTAGTGATTTAATTTGTTATTTCTGAATTTGAAGGTTAGAAGGGAAGGTGGCAGTGATAACCGGCGGAGCCAGTGGGATTGGAGAGAGCACGGCAAGGTTGTTCGTTCATCATGGAGCTAAGGTCATTATAGCCGATGTCCAAGATGATCTGGGCAACTCCCTTTGTCAACAACTGGGCTCCAATGAGACCATAACCTTCGTCCATTGCGATGTGACCAACGACAACGACGTCCGTAATGCCATCGACATGGCTGTCTCTAAGTATGGGAAGCTCGACATCATGTTCAACAACGCCGGCATCTCTGGCATCATCGGCGGATCACTATTGGAGGACGGTAGCGAAGATTTCAAGAGGGTATTGGATGTGAACGTCTATGGTGGATTCTTGGGAGCCAAGCACGCAGCGAGGGTGATGATCCCATCCAAGAAGGGTACCATACTATTCACTTCCAGTGCAGCTTCTGTCATAGTTCCAGGCCAAGCATCGAGTGCTTATGTAGCATCGAAGCACGCGGTGGTGGGGTTAACCAAGAACTTATGTGTGGAGTTGGGTCAGTTTGGGATCAGAGTGAACTGTATCTCTCCTTACGGAGTTGTAACCCCATTGTTAAAGGGAGGGTTTGGGATGATGGAGGATAGCTTGATTGAAGGGATTCTGTCACTGGCTTCAAACTTGAAAGGTGTGGATATTAAAGTAGAGGATATAGCCCAGGCTGCTCTGTTCTTGGCTAGTGATGACTCTTAAGTATATAAGTGGTCTCAATCTTGTTGTGGATGGGGGTTTCAGCACTACCAATCCATCTTTCTTACATGCTGTGGCCACTGCGTTGAACCAGCAGCAGCCCCCTATGCCTCCTCAGTAAAGATTTGATCTTGTTTTAGTTCCTGAAGATTTGAATAAACAATGCCTTAGTTGGCAAACATCGCTACGCAAGTTTTCAGATCTAAAGTGTTCTTTTTTCAGTGCTTGAGAAGAGACAATCTGTGGAGATGTTTGGAGTTAATAATGGGATTTGAGTTCCCGGTCTCGCTGTGTTACCTATGGTAGAGGGAAAAAAATCGTCTGTAATTCCGATCTCGTACAATTCCGTGCAATACCACCTTTAGACGGTGACACATGTATTGATACCAATACAATGGTCTAGATCTGATTTAAATTCCTCTTCACTGATTTAATGTTTTATTAGTTATATCAGATTTGGACCATTGTATTGGTATCAATACACATGTCATCGCCTGAAGGTGGTATTGTACGAAATTGTATAAGATCGGAATTGCAGACGATTTCAACCCTAGGTAGCGCCACTTTATGTCTATTTGCCACCTTATGTCTATTTCTCTTCCCCTACTAATAAAACATAATATGCAAAATTGATCTTTTAAGTTCTGGTATGTTATTAACATGACGCTCGCAGCCCAAAAACGGACATGCAGATTTCCACTATAATATGTATTGAATAATCCATATTGCCTTTTAGCTCTTACTTCTCTTTCTCATCCTTGTTTGTTCAAATTCTTTTCCTACTGATTAGGACAATACCGATATAATATAATTTCATATGGATCCAATGCCCATACCAGCTCTCTCTCTCTCTCCAATTCTGATATGATACATTGTCGACATTGATTCGGATCTACAGCTTTAATATTGGAAATAATTCTATTACCAGTATAGATACGGCATTAGCCTATAAAAAAATCTAAATAGAGGATCGTTATTTTTTGCCTTGATAACCCGAACCCGTCCTGACCCACTCTAAACCCAAACTCTGGCTAACTCGGTTATGAAGGTCAACCTGGGCTAGCCCGATCCAACTCTTGTCAAGGTTGGGTTGGGCCTAGGTTGAGATCTAAACCCGGCTCGGCATGGCCCAGTCACTGTTAGTTAAAACGTGTTCCCCTTTTTTTGCCGTTTAAAACGCGTTTTTCCGTATGCTATTATACAATCCGGCAAAAAACGGAAATAGCAAAACGGCCGTTTTAAACGCGTATCCGTTTTTTAAGGGTAAAATAGGAATTTTATTAAAAAAAATTAATTTATTTATATAAAAAAAAAAAAACCTATTAGTAAAAGTGAAGAGTGAAGACAATATGGTACTTGATTTTTTGTTTTTAACTTCCATACTATTTATAGGAAAAAAAATCTCATCTTCTTATAGCCCATTGAGTAAGGAGAAGCTAAAGCTAGCAACATCTCATTTTCTTGTAGTCTATTAGGCTATTTTATCTTGGGACTCCTAGAGTTTTTGGAATATTAGATGCATGTATACAAGTAATAATCTCTCAAATTGCATGAGTATACTACCTTGTTTTGGTTTCGTTTTTTTGAAAACTACATGTTTAATACTCGTACCGTTCGTTTTCGTCCGTTTGTTGTTCCCTGTTTTTTTGACCGTACCGTTCATCGTTTTTATCTGTTTAAAACCCGTACTGTACGTTTTTTTTTTTTTCCGTTCCCGTTTTAACTAACAGTGGGCCCTATTCGATTTTAACTATGATCTATTATTGTGTTTAGTAATAGTGTTCCACTTTCCCTAGACCCACATCATGTGTTACACAAGCTGTCTGAATGATTTTAACCCACATCATGTATTACACAAACCACATCTTACCTATTGAGTTAAGACGACCAAATGTTCAAACTATTTCCCCATTTTCTTTGTATCTCCTATCATATATTGATATGAAGTTTAGATACAGTAATAATCATGAAGAACTGGGCCAAAATTTTGACATTTCCAGATTCTAAGAGAAGCAGTGATGCCAGGCGATTAAAAGGTCTATCTTACAACCAAATTCAGAACATTGATTGCTGCAAATTATGGATTAAGGGAGGAAAAAGGTTGGCCATAGTCTTAATAACTCCCATCCCCTTTGGTAAGTATAGGTTTAGCATTTGTGACCCTTCGTAGGGAAAAAAAATATATATAGAACCAACCAGGGTCAACCCAGCTCAACCGTAAGCCCTATAGGGTTGGGCCTGTGTGAACCTGGAAAGGTTGAGTTGGTCTTGGATTGAGTTTTGGAGATCTAGAGTGGTCTTGTTTCACCCCTAGTCGGTATCATCTCTAGCCGAATCATCATATCGATATGGCATCATATCAGCAAATCGTTGTCATGACACCATATCTTCAGTAATAAGACCAAAAATATAATTACATAATAATTTTTGTTTCCAAATTGATTTTTTTTTCCTTGTCTTAACTTCCAAACATAGCCTAAGGTTGAAAAAAGAAGAAATGAGTGGGAAAGAGAGAAACGAAGAAGGATCCGGTCACAGATCTGCTGCTTGTACGATCACCTGATCGTAAGAGTCAGGGACCAACACTTGTCTTTTTTTTCTCAGATATACCCCTCTTTATCGTTGTAATAGTAAAAAATGGAAGAGAAAGAATTCATTGCTCATATGATCACCTGATCGTACGAGTCAACGACTAACATCTATCTCACTTTCTACTATTACAAAGATAAAGAAAGGTATATCAAAAAAAAAAAAAAAAGATAGGTGTTAGTCCTTAACTTGTACGACCAGGTGATCTTACGATTCTCTGCCTTCTTTGGGTTTCTTTAAATCACCACGCGTCATATTAATTGAGTTCGAAAACCCATGAACCTTTTTTTTAATGATAAAAAAAAATTGATTTGGAAGAGTGGGTTACGCCGGCATCAGAGGTGGAGGCGGGGTTTCAGGGTACGGAGGTGAGGGTTGAATAGAATATTTAACCTCACATATATGGAGCTGATCCGGACTCCTGGGGAAGGAAAGGAAGTAATTCATCTTTCTTAAGAAGCAGGTATCCAGCTTGGAAGCTGAAACAAAAAATTAATTAAGCTTAGAGAAGATGGAAGGAGGTGCTATCACAACCAAAAGGCAGATCCTATCTCCCCACTCCCACTTGAATAGAATACTCTTCCTAATTTGAGTCCTAATTAGTTCCATCTCATTTAGTGATATAGCTTTTTCGGTGTTGCAGGTTAGAAGGGAAGGTAGCGGTGATCACCGGCGGAGCCAGTGGTATCGGAGCGAGCACCGCAAGGTTGTTCGTCCAGCACGGCGCGAAGGTCATCATCGCCGACATCCAAGACGAGCTGGGTCACTCTCTTTGTCAAGAACTGGGCTCCGACCACACCATCACCTTCGTCCACTGCGACATAAGTAACGAAGACGACGTCCGGAATGCCGTGGACACGGCCGTCTCTAAGTACGGTAAGCTGGACATAATGTACAACAACGCGGGCATCGGCGGCAAATTTGGTGGATCGATCTTGGAGGCTGACAACGAAGATTTCAAGAGAGTGTGGGATGTGAACGTGTTTGGTGGGTTCTTAGGGGCCAAGCACGCAGCAAGGGTGATGATCCCAGCCAAGAAGGGCTCCATACTCTTCACTTCTAGTGTTGCTTCGGTGGTGTCTGGGGAGACAACTCATGCTTATGCCACATCAAAGCATGCATTGGTGGGGTTGATGAAGAACCTGTGCGTGGAGATGGGACGGTTTGGGATCAGAGTGAACTGCATCTCTCCTTACGGGGTCGTGACACCGATGCTTAGGGAGGGACTTATTGGAACGCTGGACGACGGCGTGATAGAAGGATTGGTGGCTAAAGCTGCTAACTTGAAGGGTGTGGTGTTGAAGGCTGAGGATGTGGCCCAGGCCGCTCTCTACTTGGCCGGCGATGAGTCGAGGTACGTGAGTGGACTCAATCTTGTTCTTGATGGGGGTTACAGTACCACCAATCCAGCATTCCTACATGCCGTGGGAACGGCGTCGAACCTCCCTATGCCTGAGTAGACCCCACCAATAATTGGAAAAAAATTCTCTGTTTTTCTCATCCATGTTTTTCCTTATTTTGCTACTTGCAGAACACGACACGTGGATAATTTTAAGACCAACGCACCGGATGTAATAATCCTCACCCAATCTTGACCGTTGATCTTAAAATTGTCCACGTTTTGCAAAATTAGTTTGTATGTCGTTTTAGTCTAGATCGATTATCCCAATAGAATCAACTTTTTAATAATCGATTAAATTATGAGTTTAAGATTTTTTTTTTTTAATTAATGGATTGAGTTTGGGTGGATAAGATTTTTTTTATCCTAAGGGGTGGCAAGGTAATTTGACGTGTTCCTATATCTAGAGCATCATCCACACGAACAGCCAAGTAGGGTATTTAATTATATTCTTCTGCAATAATTTTTTAAATTTTAAAAAAATAATTAATATAATAATCTACTGTGAGAGGGTGTGTGATACACCTCAGGTTCATTTATAGAGCCTTTTCCTAAAAAATATATAAGGAACATTAAAATGCCTGCCATCATTTTTCTTTTTTTTATTGAATGATCAGAAATAATATATTAAAAATGGGGGAAAGGACAGGGGGAACAAAAATAACATATGGGCAATACTCAAATGATTATTAAAAAAAAATAAAAATTTAAAGGCCTTCCCTCACCTTTGACATTGCAATCAAGAGGGAAATCCCAAGCATCGACAAAGAATTAGGCCCCGTTTGTTTTGATGTAAATTTTTACATGTAAAATTGTACATGTAAATTTTGACATGTTGTGTTTGTTTTCAAGATGTAAAATGTAGAGTAAAAGATATTCTGAAAAGTGTAATGCTTTAAAAAGCAAAACATCGGACTCCTAATGTCCACAAATTTATTGAACTTTGCTTTCTCTTGAACCCACAATCAAGGAACTACAGGTGGTGGACAAAGAAGAAAATAAGAAAAAAGAAGATTAAGAAATGAAGAAATCATGTTAAAGGTATAGATCTAACTCCAATGGCTTTCTATGTACAGCCAATGAACTTCCAAGTTCAAATATTCATTTTCAATTGTTGCAAAACTAGTACAGATCCCAGCTTTCCCCATTTCATGGCATAGATGTGGAAGTGGAGAGATAGAGAGAGTAAGATGAAGAAATAGTGGGAGGAGCCCCAATATTTGGATGCTAAGACGGTGTTGATGTGGAGAGCTTCGATGATCAGAAGCCACAATTTTATGAGTGCTTTATTCCGTTGCAGACTTACGCTTTTAGAATTGATCTCCCAATGAAATCATCGGATTTTCAATAAAATTCTATCCACCTAATGGACTTGTAGGACAAAGATGCTAACGGTGCCAAGTTTTTGGGTTTACATGTAATAAACGGATCTTTAGGGGGAGGATGTAATATAGGCAAACGCCAGGGGAGGTTGATGTAAATCACCCAATGATTTTTTAAAATACAAAAAATTAATATAATAATTCACAATGAGAGGGTGTGTAGTGCACCTTATCCTCGTAGAGCCTTTTTCCTAAAAAATATTTAAGAAACATTACCATGTTTTTTTTGTATTGAATGATAAAAAAATAATATATTAAAAACATGGGAAAGGGGAAGGGGGTAAAAAAACATATAAGCTATGTTTGGTAGCCAAGAGAAGGAAAAAAAAAAAAAGAAAAAAAAAGATAATG
>NC_056564.1:6778888-6882229 GCF_013358625.1 Macadamia integrifolia | reverse complement strand
TTTTTTTTTTTTTTTGAGCAAAAGAAAACTTCACAATTCCCAATATGAATTTTGAAATTCAAAAACTGAATCTTCTCTTGATTCAGGACATGCCAAGCACAAAGAGACATTTTTAAACCAAGAAAAAGTATAATTTTTTTTTCCCTTCTTTTCTCTTGGCTACCAAACACAGGCTATAGGCAATTCCAAATTGGAAAGGTCTTCCCCCCACCTTCGGCATTACTATCAATAGGGAAATCCTAAGCATAGAAAAAGACTCTGATTCGTTTGTTTTGATGTAAATTCTTACATGTGAAAATTTTACTTGGAAAAATTGTACATGTAAATTTTCATATGTTGAAATATTTTACAGTGTTTGTTTTCAATATGTAAAATGTGGAATAGACGATATTCTGAAAAAAAAAAAAAGTATAATGCCTTAAGAGGCGAAACATCGAATATCTAATGTACACAAATTTACTTTGCTTTCTCTTGAACCAACAATCAAGGAACCGCAAGTAGCAGACAAAGAAGAAAATAAGAAAAACAAGATTAAGAAGTGGAGAAACCATGTTAAAGGTATAAATCTAACTCCAATGGCTGTCTATGTACTGCCAGTGAACTTTCAAGTCTAGATATACATTTTCAATTGTTCAACGACCCAAAACCAATACAAAAAGTAAGGGGAATAGCCCCAACTTTCCCCATTTCATGGCTTAGATGTGGAAGTGGGAAGAGAGAGAGAATATGTGGAGTTAAAAAGAAGTTGGCGAAGAAATAGTGGGACGAGGACCTATTTTTGGATGCTAGCTAAGATGGTGTTGATGTGCAGAGCCTGTATGATCGGAAGCTACGATTATGAGTGCTTTATTCCTTTGTAGACCCATGCCTTCGTAATTGATCTCCCAATGAAATAATTGGAAAATGCAATGATAGTATTAGAACATAATCGATCTCCCAATGAAATCACAAAAAACATAAGGATCTTGTAGGCCTCAGCTCTACGAATGTCAGAACAGCCATCGCAAATGAAGAGAATCCATAAAACAATTATGAGAGAAGATTTGGAGAAAGATTCCTCTGCTAGAGATCATAATAATGAGAGAGAATGCAAAATAATCGTGAAATGGAGGTAGCATCGATGTCAAATTGCTCCAAGGCTTCCTTGAGAACTCTAGTTGTTGAAGACAAAAGACAGTCAAGTGTGTTTCAACTTTTGAGCAAATCCTGATACGTAGAAAATTTTACCAATAAAACTGACGTAAAATTTGTTCTCATCTTTTTCCGAAAACAAGGTGTGTCCGATAAAATTTTCTCCATTCAAAAATTTCCAACTAAAAAAAAAAAAAAAAGAAAAGAAAAGAAAAGAGTGAAAAATATTATTCTACCATCAAATTCTACATGAAAAATTTTGCAGTTCGAAACAAATAGAGCCTAAGACATCTTGGCTTACATAGAACAACTCTTTGCAATTCCAAACTTTTCCAAATTTAGCATAATCTTTTATCAAAAAATAAATAATTGAATATACCTCCCCATAACAATGGTTAATTTTGTAACTAATTAAAGACAAAAATAATCTTACAAAACGCCAACATGTGAGAACACCCACAAGATCATATTAAATTGAATAGAGACCACTGCAGAGACCAAGTTACATTCAATCCACCTAGCCCTCCCCTGCCCTAATTTGTATATAGAATTTCAATTTTAATATCAAATTTTCCTCGACCCATGGTAAGTAGAGAATTGCTTTACCCACTTACTTTTCTGGTATTGGATGGTATTCGCTGACCACTCAAAAAAGTATTTTTGTAACTTCATACGGAGCCGGAAGAGAGATTATGACCATCGATGGAATCAATGAACTTGTATAACGTTTAAATGGGAGAGGATTGCAACGAAGGAGAAAATATTTTAAAAAAATCAAAATAATAATCATAAACCGACTCGTGTACCAAAAAATTTCTCTTTTTTTTTTTTTTTGGCTCCTTGTGGAACCATTCGGTCATCCACACATTTAATATTCCTACAGATTGCAGCCATGGGGCAACGTAAGTCTTACTTTTGTTTTTAACTATTTGTCCATTTTTTAATTAAAAAAAATACATCACGTACCATGGTTTCAAGTATTGATACTCTATTCGTATGAGTATTGACTAATACCAATATAAATACTTGATCAATTCAGAATAATTATTCTTATCATTTTAGGGGTAACCGAGTAAGAAATTTACCGTGCCATCCCTTGAAGAATGCCACAATTATAAGATCACCCCCTCTGTTTTACCAAATTATACTCAGACCCCTTACTATTAGTCACTATTAAAGAATATACTATAGTTGCTGATAGTTGCTTACATCAGCAACTATATTTTATTTTAAATACCAAAATGTCCTTACTAAATGTGGACTAACTAAAATGCCCTTGTAATAAGTTCCACCCCAAATCCATAGTTACCATACCTTTCTCTCCAAAAATCACTGGATATCACGGCGGCAGCAGCGACCAGTTGCTGGATTCTTAGAGGAAGAAGGTGAGAACATGCCACAGTCACTTGGTCGCTTCTCTCATAGCTGTCTCTCCCTCTCTTTCTCGCGCGAGAGCGAGAGAGCGAGCGAGCAAGCCGATCCATCTGCTGAGTACCCTCGAGTTCAACAAAACCAACAAAGATTGCATCAGTACCTCTGCTCCTTTTAATTCATTCAAGAACAATTACCTCGTCGTGTACTCCCTGATGATGGGTAAGCTAGATCTGATCTTCCCTTTTCAGTTTCCATTTGGAGATTCTCTCTCTCTCATGAACTCTTTTTCAATTTTAAAATTTCTATTTGATCTGGTATCTCTGGTTATTCACAATGCATTGTAATGGTATATGTGCCTTATTTTCCTCGGATCTGTGGAATGAATCTGCCCTTCACTTTCTCGTTTGAGAAATCGGGAATTTTATGGGTTATGTAATCAACATTTTTAGTCACTACCTTACCAAAAAAAAAAAAAAAAAAGGAGAGTGCATGCCTGGATTGGATTACTCCACTAGGTTTTGGTCTCAAGAACTCGATGCTTCCGCTCGAGAGGAATCCATCGCATGGATTCTCAGGGTATCTATCTTACTAACGGCAGAATAGACCTAGCTCGAAATGCCACTGGTTTTGCATTTTTTTTTTTTCTAGTTGCAGTGTTGTGAGTTGCTTAACCATCGGTAAAGATCTGGATTAGTCACGATGCTCCCGCCGGCGGCTAACTTTTGATGTAAAGCATATTAGCAAAAGCCGTTCTAGCTTAGCTATCGAATTCAAATCCATTGTTCGGATCTTCACCGCTGATGTTTGCCGGCCGGTGTTAGTTAGTTGTTTGGAAACTAAGGTCACAGTCTTGTTGGTTGGTTGTGTGCAGGTGAATGCATTCTATCGCTTCCAACCTTTAATGACAGGGTATAATGGTTATTTTAACTTTTCAATTAACAGTGACTTGACTGATGGTATGGGGTTTGAGTATAATTTGGTGAAATAAAAAAGGTAATCTTATAATTGTGACAGGGGATGGTGTGATAAATTTCCTAAAAAAATTATATTTTTTTTAAAACAAGGGTAAGATTGACCGATACGATCCAATCTGGTCCGATTAGACTCGATATTGGCACCGTTAAATAATTTGAGTATGGCTCAAATTATCGTACAAAATTGGTTTTTGTACAATCTGAGCTTGAACCACAGAGATGTAATCCACCACGTGGTTTCCCCTTGAAAGGATACTATCTGTGTGGGTTAGTCCATTCACATAAGAGGCCATGATCCGCTCTCAAATAATTTTTGGGGTAGAGGTTAAGAGAACGCTTCCCCGCTGAGGCAGGTACACATTAAATCAAGAAAGCGCATGAGCATCTTTTGTGTGGACAGCATGCTCGTTTTTGCATTGACTGTGTTTAGCATAAATATACGCAAGCGGACAGGGTTATCTTGAATGGCCCTTGCCTTTCCTCTCCTCTAAATCTTGAGTATATTATTAGGGATAATCTGCGACAACCGAACCATTAGAAACAAGACGGCTAGGCGATCGAAGAACGATGGAAGGAGGTGCTATGGCAGCCAAAAGGTCAATCCCTGGACTAGATACATTAGAATCCAAACCAGGTGAAAAACATTTTAATTCCCAACATCTAACAGTTCTAATGATTTATGTTTTCTTATAACTTATGAAGGTTGGAAGGGAAGGTAGCGGTGATAACCGGTGGAGCCAGTGGGATTGGAGAGAGCACGGCAAGGTTGTTCGTTCATCACGGAGCTAAAGTCATTATAGCCGACGTCCAAGATGATCTGGGCAACTCCCTCTGTCAAGAACTTGGTTCCAATGAGACCACCACCTTCGTCCGTTTCGATGTGACCAACGATGACGACGTCCGTAATGCCGTCGACACTGCTGTCTCTAAGTATGGGAAGCTCGACATTATGTTCAACAATGCCGGCATCAGTGGCAACTTAAACAGATGACTCTTGGAAAGTGACAACGAAGATTTCAAGAGGGTATTGGATGTGAACGTCTATGGTGGGTTCTTGGGTGCTAAGCACGCAGCGAGGGTGATGATCCCATCCAAGAAGGGTACCATACTCTTCACTTCCAGTGTAGCTTCTTTGGTTGCAGACGGGATATGGCATCCTTATGTGGCATCGAAGCACGCTGTGGTGGGATTAACCAACAACTTATGTGTGGAATTGGGACAGTTTGGGATCAGAGTGAACTGTATCTCTCCCTATGGAGTTGTAACCCCAGTGATGAGGAGGGGTTTTGGGACGATGGAGGATACCATGATTGAAGAGGTTCTGTCATAGCCTGCAAACTTGAAAGGGGTGATTATTAAGGTAGAGGACGTAGCTCAGGCTGCTCTATACTTAGCTAGTGATGACTCTAAGTATGTAAGTGGTCTCAATCTTGTTGTGGATGGGGGTTTCACCTCTACCAATCCATCTTTCTTACATGCTGTGGCCACTGCGTTGAACCAGCAGCAGCCTCCGATGCCTCTTCAGTAAATATTTGATCTTGTTCTACCTGGTTCCTGAAATAAGAGCCCACTAGTGGTGGTTAATTTAAGAAGATTTATTTTGATTTTTTTTTTGGGTAAAGGGGATTTATTTTGAATAAAGTATGCCTTAGTTGACTTTTTTTTAATAATAAGTATCGTGGTCTAAATTGCTGCTCTCTTTATGAAGCCGGATATCTACGAGCAGATGATTTAAATTGGCCTTACGATTTAAAGATGTCATGTGCCCAACGGAGGTAATATTTTGTTAATTTATTTATTCAAAATTTTACATCTTTTTTTGTTTTCCCTATTTGTAAGAAATTCCAAATTATTCAGATTTTATTAACCTACTTTATCTCTTTTATTTAGGGGGAGTTTCAAATCGTGAATATGTATCCCAATTATCTCTTTTTTTTTTTTTTTCTTCCATATTCTTTTTTATCTTCCCGTCTCTTTATATTATATAATCAACTCATTGCCTCAAAAAAAAAAAAAAAAAAATGGGACTCATTAACCCATTTCCCCACATTTATTATTGAAGGAAATGAACAATCCCCGGTTATGCGGCCTCTATGCTTAAATACAGGACCGTGATCCTCTCCAATTCCCTCATAGTGCAATTAGGTGCAATTTCCTTTTAATCTGGCAGCATGTGTTCCTACTGTATTGGATGGTCAAGATCAAGTGAGAGAAAACTGACGACATCATATATGGTCCTGCATCTGCAAATACCCAACCTGATCCACGTCGGTTGCAGCGGTTGTTCTCCCTCCATCTAAGGCTATTGAGCATCTGCTAGTCTGCCCCCTTCTCTTCTCCGTTTCTGTTCCCAATTGATTTTTACCACCAAAAAAAAAAAAAGGTTCCCAGTTGATAGCAGCAGCAAAGGAATTTTCTCAAGAAGAGAGCAAATATTGGAACGGTGGATGGAATAAGAAGAGCAGTGAAGGCAAGTTAGAGAATTGTGTTTGTGAGCGAAGAGAGCAGTGAGGATATCTCCATTTCCGTTCCCGTTCTTGTTTCTGTTTCTGTTCCCTTTCTATGTAAACTGTTTAGTTCTAACACCACTACTCTCTTTTGGCGGTTCCAAATTTCCGACAATCAACTTCCGACTACCCATTCTTAGGCAAAAGAAGCTGTAAAAAATAGATGAGAGGAGAGAAGAAAGGAAATATGAACAAATGAAACCCTATGAAACAGAAAAGTTGGTTTCGTTCTCAAGAGCCTACACAAAGCCACTAGCTCTAATCTCGTTCTCCACCATGAGTTCCTCCATCTTCACTCTTGAATAATGGAAAAAATATGAACTTCAAACTTCAAAGAAAAGAAAATTCTTGAAGTTTAAGGAACTTATGAGCTCTGGTCTTCTCTGTCTATTGTCCTCCTCTCTTTCTCT
This sequence comes from Macadamia integrifolia, assembly GCF_013358625.1. NCBI lineage: Eukaryota > Viridiplantae > Streptophyta > Magnoliopsida > Proteales > Proteaceae > Macadamia > Macadamia integrifolia. Next base: position 6,875,833 of record NC_056564.1, on the reverse strand, counting down.
CTCTCTCTCAGTCGGTGAGGTCGTCTTCACCGCTTCGTTTTCTGGTTATCTGATTCTCTAAGAGGCTAGTGTCGCGGAAAAAAAAATGGCAACCTATTAAATCCCAAAGCTGGGCAACAGTAAGGGTGTCAATTTCAAACCAAAACCGAATACTGAAATCGAAATTGAGCTGAATTAATTGGATCAAACCAAATCAAATTTATTCAGTTTAAATTCAATTTGAATATGTGAATATGCTATTCAATTCGGCCCGATTTCGATTTAGGTTGTTAGATCCGTAGGTTCGAACTGAATTACTCTTTTCATTTAAGAGTGCTTTTTGCAAATTTTTTTTTTTTTTTTTTGTGCTGAGTTTTTTTTTTACAATTTATCATCACATATTTATAAGTTAAGATAATTTTGGAATTAGCAATGGCCATAAGGTTCATAACTTGAGTCCTTTATGGCCTTTGGTCCATCACAGTCATGGTTCAAAAGTGGAATCGTTTTCATAACCGAATTAAAACTACATATCAAAACCGAATTGGTACTGAAATCGAACCAAGCCAAATTGAATCGGTTTGAGTATTTAAATATGGAACCGAGTCGGTTCTCTATTCGATTATGGTCCACCTTATCATCATTTGGAACCGAATCAAAACCGAACCAAATAAACGAAACCGAAATGATTGACACCTTTAAACAATGGGCCTTCAACAATAGGGAGAGAGAGAGAGAGAGAGAGAGAGAGAGAGAGAGAGAGAGAGAGAATACCTTGTCGGAGAAGATGAAGCCCCTTTGTATCCCTAGGTTTCTCTCAGCGAAAGGGGCTCTCGATCAATGTAAATCTATGATTTTTCGACGATTTTTCGGCGATTCCGACATTCACTTTCCTTAGTCGAGAGCCCCAGACTACCAAGACTTTAAAGAGATGGAATTAGTCCCAAGAACCCTAGAAAAGTTTCAAAAAGATGGAATTTATCCTAAGAACCCTAAAACCGGTCCTTAGATATAAAAAATACAACGATTCTAGGGTTTCTAGGTATGAATCGGTCAGAATCGGGATCAGTTATGGCGAATTCTGAGTCTCTGACCAATCCGATTCCCGATTCTTGAAACAATACTCCTATTCCCTTTTATGTAATTCGAAAGTGAAAGTGAAAGTGGAAGCTACACGAATGCAGGTTAAACACCCTACTGTAAAATTGCAGACAAAGCCAAGCACAGCGAAGCTCAAGCTCGGCAAATGTTGGTGAAGCTTTGCCTGGTTTGGACACTTTTGACTATATTAAGCTCGGCGTTGCAGATAATAGCCATTGGGGTGAACTGGGGAACCTCTGCTTCCCACCCTCTTCCACCTACCAAGGTGGTGGAGCTGCTTAAGTCCAACAACATCAGTAAAGTGAGACTCTTCGATGCGGACCCTCTCGTTCTTACGGCTCTCTCGGGCTCTCGGATCGATGTCACGATTGGCATTCCCAATTCGATGCTGAAAAGCTTGAATTCATCGAAGAAGGTGGCGCAGAGTTGGGTGCACGATAATGTCACTCGCTTTTCTACTAATGGTGGAGGAGTTCAAATCGAGTAACAGTCTCTTCCCTTTATCATTCGAGTTGTGTGTATGTGTGTTTGTTTCTCTGGTTTCTGTACTTCCCTGGGTTGCTTCTGGTTTTCTATCTTAGGGTGAGAATATGGCTGTTTGTGATAAGTTTCTGTTCTGTTCTTTCCGTCTTTCTAAATGCGTAATAATCTGTTGCAATATTGATGAGCTTATAGTGACTATTGCCCTAGGGAAACCCTACAATAATCCTTAGGATAAATAAGAAAGAAAAGTTTGCAAGAAATTACTGTGCCCTTAAGAACATTTCTTACATGCTTACATGCTGTACTTGAGCAACACTTTCTCTTTTGTACCAAAAGAAAGGCTTGAGCATACAGAAGTCTTGACATTCCATGTCTTTATGCTGGATTTGAGAAATTTTGGTTTTCCTTGTTCATTATTTTAAACCATCCTATCTTTCCACTCCAAACTCTGATTTCCATTCATTTTTATGATTGGTAGTGCATTGGAAATGCAAATTGTTTTATCAAACCTAAATGTATTCCCAACCATTGAAACATGGAAATTTCCAAACAATTGAACAATTGGGTCTGCCCATGTTTTGCCTGGTGAAGGAGGGAGGTTACAAGCAAATGTAATCTAGTAGCTCTCTTGTAATGCTCTCGATGGTATGGCATGCCCTATGTGTAGAAACGCAACCCTAAAACGATGCAAAAGATAATGGAAAAATAGAACAAACAATGCACATGGATTTTACGAGGTTCGGCAAGGTTGCCTACGTCCCCGGTGAGATGAGATCCTGCTTCACTATCAATGGAGAATAGGGTTACAACGCTCGTCCTCACACCTCTTAGTATTGCTTGCATTACTGAGAAAGAAACCCTCGTTACAAATATATAGCGAAAAACCCTAATCCGGAAAGTACACAATTGCCCTCAAATAAAAAATTCGAGCGGGGGGCTGCACCCCCTACACCACCTGCTATGAGGGGGCCTCTTGCCCCTTGCAACCCCCACGGCCCGCTAACCGGCTAGCGGGACCGCTGTCCTGCCTGTCGAGGTGCTGCACCAGTACTCCCTAGATTAAACTCTGATAGAATACAAGGCATCATACACCAACACTATGTTTTCAATTGAGAAACTAATCACATCAGCCATTCCCCCTACCCCAGCACTGCGGTGCTTCCGACTAAGATCTGATGTAAAATAGTCCCTCCTGAAACTCTAGGACCATATTCTAAGGAATAAAACTGGGTGAAGATGTTGTCCATTTTTTTTTTTTTTCTTTTAAATTTTTCAAAAACCATGTCATTATATACTTTCATCACTACATTTTACTAAACTCTCTCCCACACGATGAGTTTTGCCCTCCCAAAGCCCCTATGGAAGGACTAACATGCCACTGTTTATTTCCATCTGCCCAGTACTCATAGACCAACACTGTCCAACGTTAGGAGGTGGATGTCCTTTTATGCTAGATCTGGCAATGATACTGTAAAAAAAAATGCCTTCAAGATGCCTTACGGAGGCTTTCTTGTCAGCATCTCAAGTGGCATAAACGGTCAGGGAAGTGGGGAGGTGGCAAGAGAAGCACCCTCCATGAGAAGGAAGCCGTGCTTCCAGGTATAAGCAACAGTTGTGTTGTTTTACCCTGGAAATGTCATACTCTGTGAACCAAGGAAAACAGGATTGATAAATTAGGATGATCATAGAGTTGTCATAGGCATGATAAGCATCTCTTACATGCTTTAGAGAAAAGTTCTTCAAGTAACTTCTGTGATGCCAGTAATTTTAGGTCATGCCATCTCACTTTCAGGATGGAAGATATTTGTGGTTTGTAACCTCAGTACAGGATTAGGATGTCATGGGGGTTAGGTAGGGCAGGGATATGTATAATTGAGGGATTTAAAAGGTCTTCTGCCACTTCGTCAATTGTAATAGGAACATATGTGTTAGGGATTTGAAGAGGATAAGGCAATAATGCAGACTATTCTAAAATAAGCTAGGGATCATGGAAGGTATTTTTCTTTATTTTATTTTTTGGGTTGGGCTGTGAAGTGTCATCGAAGGGTTTGGGTTGAAGAGAAAGAACTATACTTTTTTTCTTTTTGGGTGGACTCTCCTTCCCCTCTGTAGCTGTTGTTGTTGTGTGTTTATTCCCCAATTTTTACCTTAACTCTTCTTTTTATTTGTTTTTAGGGTATAAGAGAAGTTGGGTGTGACTATTAAAGGGTGTTGTGGGGTTTTTGGGTGGAGGATGGGTGGCTTGAGGATGCAAGGAGTTGGTTTTTTTGTTAAAGGGCATTGCTGCGAAGTGTTTTGATACTACTACATTTGTTTTCCATGATTCCTTCTAGGCTTTCCTCCTCCTCTCAAGAGGCTGATGTTTTCACAAAAGCCATGTCCTCTGCTTTGCATCATTATCTTATAGACAACTAATGGTGTCTTATCAGCATCATTCGCTACTTTCAAGAGATGATGGAATCACCAATAAATACACACCAGCCTGCTGTAGAGCGCTGAGTGTCTGGACAACCAGCTGTATCAGCATCTGCTTAAGCACCTGGCTGAAGTGATGAGGAAGAAGAGAAGAATAAACCCTACATTGGTGTACCTCACAAATAGCGAATAATATGATGAACAATAGTGAGGTACAACAGGAAAGAAGAGGATACAAACCGACTCAAAGCCTTTATTTTTAAGGAGGTACTCAGAAAAACCTTCAGTGTAGTAATGGCTTCAATATCATCTCCAGTGATAAAAATGGAGATGATAAAAGTATGTTCCTTATATAACAATAGAAATGGCATACGCTTAGCCCTTAGGAGAAGAATGAGTAATAATGAATAATCATGATAACTCCGAGTGAAGCCAGCTTGAAGAATCACCTCATGAAAACATCCAAACCAAGCTATACGAGCCTGTTTCAAGCCATGTAGAGATCTATTCAATTTACATGATGATTCTGGTCTCTTCTTAAAGTAGCTCCCCAATAACAGAATCCATATTGGAAAGGATACCCCTATTGAGAATACTAGCACGAAGAACCTCATGCTTTGGTCTTAACTTCTTAAGAAAATGCACAACCTTCCTCTCATCTTATACCCTCCATAGCTTAGCAACAAAACAATCATACAAATCAACTTCCTTGTGAGACTGTTCATATTCAGTCCACAATGTCATAAAACCTGCATAATACTCTTGGATTCTTTTCTCCCCCTAACCATATGAAATTATTTCATTTTCTATCTGAAACTTCCTGGCTAAATTGGACTGTTGATAAACTCGTTAAAGATACAACCACATTTCTCTGGCTGTCGAGAAAACTCACATAGGAATTTCAATGTGTGAATTGATGGTGGTAAGAATCAAAGTAGAAATCTTAGCATTATTGATTTTCTATTGTGCCATTGCAACAGATTTGGAAGGATCAGAAGTAGATGGTGGAGGCTCAGATCCATCATTATATCCCAGTGTCTTTCAGTCCACAAGTAACTGAAAATGGAACCATGAAATACCATCATTGGTCCCATCAAACTTAACAGGTCAAAAAAAGAGCAACCCAGTGCACAAGGCTCCTGCTACTACAGGATCTGGGAAGGGGAAGTGTACACAGCCTTACCCCTTGCTTCGCAGGAGAGGCTGTTTCCAAATTTTGAACATGTGACCAAATTTTTAACTTAACAGATAGCATCTCAAAATTTTCCATTATATGAAAATGCAACTCAATACAAATAGAATGTATCAAAATAAAGAGAACAAAACCAGCTCGAAGTATCACCAGAAATTTCAGTGAAATCGATTCTGAACAATATCAGATCAAGATTTCTGAAATCAGAATAATATCAGAACCAAAGTGATTGAATGTAGCAGTTAGGTCGAACTCAAGATCAAATTAGAAATCTCCAATCAAAAAAACAAATCTGAACTAGATATAAATCCCAGATTAAACTCAGATCCAATAATGACAGAGATCTCCATTCAAAAACAAATGAACCAAGTATATATATGAGCTCAAAACTTAGAGCCAAGGACCAAACCAGAGAAATCCAGAGAAAATGCCATTAAACGTTCTGTGAACATTATGGTGCCCAAATCAGGGCTCTGATACATGTCAATCAATTGGAACTGAAACACTGTTTCCACAACCAAAAATAAGGGACAGGTTTGAAGGGTTCTCTTCTTGACCGATTCACCCAATTGAGTCTTTATTTATGTACAAGCTGTCCCATATACAAGCACAAAAATACCCTTATAATGGAGGTATAAAATACAGCAGACATGAAGGGTGCACCACAAATTCTTGGTGCATGGAAGATGGGACTACTAGTGCAATGATGAGCTCTTGCACTCTTTGAATTTAATCTTGTGTTATTCGAGCTTAAAATTCCTGGAATTCCTTAATGCCAATGAGCAGCTCAAAGCTATAGAATATTATGTAGGATGGGTGCTGCTCTTCTCCCCCCCCCCCCCCCCCTTCCCCTTTTTTTTCTTTTAATGATTTCATCTCCTTTAGTTGGTGGTTCTTGAAAGCTTTAGCTGGGATAGTATTCATGTTATTGTGCTTCACATAATTCTTTCTACTAGCTAATAACAGGGACACATTCAGCTTGTTCATCAGTCAGTTCAGGTTTTTCGGTGGTTCTGGGCCTTGTGGCTTTGATAGGTGTTTTAAAAGGAATTTATAGTATTCTTTATTGACAATTACCATGGGTAAAGTATGCCCTGGATGTGGGGAGTGTCACTAGAGGGGGAAAAGTGGGAGAATCAGTTCTTTTTGTGCTTTGGTGCGGGGGCCAGGTTTCTTTGGACCTTTCAATCGGGTTTAGTTTTGGCTGGTTATCCTTTGAGCTGCAATCCTCAAGGCATGTGAGCTCTCATCCATTGGATACAGTTAATTTCTATAGGTGCAATAAGGAAGCTCTAACTCCAGCCCATGTTAATAGTTTTCTTCACTATGTTTGTGGGTATCTCACCAACCATGAGTTTGAACTCTGCGAGTTCACAATATTTGCGTGCTCTTTTCTTGAGGTGGCCATCATTAAAGGAGATATTCAGTGTTAAGTTATAAATTGCCAGAGATGCAACACTTATTTTGGGTGTTGTAAAATGAATTTGTTTCCAGTTACCGTTGTTGTTGTTGTTGCTATTGTTGCCAGGAGTTCTTGTGTTTTGGTGTGGGTTTATCACTGATAGTCTGATACCACTACAAAATAAATGTTCAAGTAGAAAACTTGGAAGAGGAAAACCGTGATTCAGTGTTAAGTTGGGTAAATGCAAGCACAGGCTCTTAGAGGATTTCATATTCAAATGGGATGAAAATATTCAGCCCTTCAGTGTTAAAGGTAGGATACATGTTATGATCTTAGAAGTCCACCATAAGATGTTTCTCTGTGGAGATCTAGGTAGAAGTTTTATCTGATTTTATGACCATTGGCTTCTATATCTGGAAGATTTCCAGAGGAAAGTTTAATTTGTTGTTTGTATTATCAACTAAATAAATGGATGTCTACATTATGCTTGTGCATCACAAGGTTTGCTTGTTTTATATCGAGTGTTAAAGAAACCATCTCCAGGTACATTGCTGTTGGAGATGAGCCATTCCTTCAGAGCTATGGAGAAGAATTCCAACCCTTTGTCGTAGGGGCAGTGACAAACATCCAAACAGCTCTGGTTGAAGCAAACCTAGCAGCCAAGGTAAAAGTTGTGGTTCCATGCAGTTCCGACGCTTACCTGTCAGAATCTGGTCTACCATCAAAAGGGCATTTCAGGCCTGACCTCAACAAAACGATGATCCAGCTCTTAACATTTCTCAGCAAGCATCATTCCCCTTTCTTTGCGAATATCCAACCTTTCTTGAGTCTCCACCAAAACAAGAACATCTCCCTTGCTTCTGCGCTATTTGAAGCAACTGCACATCCTCTTATTGACAGCCATAAAACGTACAAGAACAGCTTTGATATTAGCTTTGATACTCTTGTTGCGGCGTTGTCTCGAGTTGGATTTCCTGACTTGGATATTGTCGTTGGGAAGATCGGATGGCCCACAGATGGAGCCATGAATGCCACCTCTGCCATTGCTCAGACCTTCATGCAAAGCCTTGTGGACCATCTTCAAAGCAAAGTGGGGACCCCGCTCAGACCCAGGAAGCCTCCAACGGAGACATACATCTTCAGCCTTCTAGATGAAGATCAAAGAAGCATAACCAACGGGAATTTTGAGAGGCACTGGGGTGTTTTCACTTTTGATGGTCAGGCAAAGTACCACATGAATTTAGGCCAAGTCTCCAGAAACCTGGTCAATGCGCACAATGTTGAATACCTTTCTGCCAAATGGTGTGTTGTAGACAACAACAAAAACCTATCGAATGTAACTGCCATTGCCCAAGATGCATGTTCTGTTGCCGACTGCACAGCACTATCACCGGGAGGCTCTTGCTTCAATATCAGTTGGCCTGGGAATGTATCTTACATATTTAATAGCTACTACCAGCAGCGTGACCAAAAGTCAGACAGCTGTGATTTTGGTGGGATGGGTTTGATCACAACTGTTGACCCTTCAGTAGACAATTGCAGGTTTGCCGTTCAGCTACATACAGTTTCAGCTTCCCCAAGTAGGAGTGTGCTTGTTTGGTGGACATTTCTCACTCTGTCCATTTCCGTATCTTTTCTTGGATTTATGCATGGTTCCATGTAGCTGACTTTATTTATGGGATAAGGCTGAGTTATTGTTGTTACGCAGTATAAGCAAACTGGTTATCATTATCTTCCAATCCTTTGCAGTTATTACAAATTGGTTGAGAGATTAAGTTGCATGATATGCCACATTGTAAAAGGTGACAAACTCTTTACTTGATCTCATTTGTTAGGATTAGGAAGGCAGCAATATACAACTGCGGAAGAAGACCGAGTTCAGAGGGAACTCCATCTTCAAAAGTTTATTTGGAGAGTGTCTAAGCTAGCAGTCTTCTTCTACAGTTACATCTCACTGACAATGTTTCAAAGAAAATGAGAGAAGATAGTTGATTTGAAGTGTATTTGGGAAAGAGTACCCCACCCTACAAAACAAGTGTGGAATCTTGTACCTTACTCTAATAATCTAATAAACGTTTCATTTAATAAATTAATTTGATAAAAGAGGAAAGAGTGTGTCAAAGATGGGAGATGATGTGAGAAAACATCGCACATGTTGGGTGTGAGATTTTCTCCCAATATATTTACTTTGTCGCTAATGCTTACACTCTTATACTCTTACTCTTGCTAAAGGGTTCAACAAGTGTCAAACTCGGACAATCCCGCTAAAACTCAGAACCTATTCATCCCATTACTTAAATAGGATAGTTCTAGTTCTGGGAGCTGGTTTTGAGATCGATTGTGAAATATGATAGAATGGTTTGTAGGACTTCATCTATTTATTTATCGGAGAGAGATAGTTATGTTGTCAATATACAGTAAGCTAGAAGACAACACCAATAGGGGTGTCAGAAAAGGTATTATACATAAAGGGTAGGGGTCATTGCAAAAAAAGGAAGAGATATAAATTCAGTGGGTGCTAGCATATGGTATACCAGTTACTTACCAAACTTTTTCCCTTTATTTATTTATTTTTAATAATTATATAGAATTTCGTTTATCATATCAATCAAGAAGGGACGGACACCAATCCGCTGGATGTTAGATAAGGATATGGAAAGTCACAGCTGAAGAATTTGATCACTGTTAAATCAGGCGTAACATAACATAACAAATACCAATCTAGCGGCTGTCAAAAATGGACATAGGAAGCCATCCGCAGAATTTGACATATTATGTCATAGCATATCATTTCAAGGCAGGGAGTAACAAATGCTAATCCAGCGGCCATCACGAAAGGTTATGGGAAGAGAGACGTAAGCCTTGGATATATTTGCGATGAAATGCCCTAAACGTGTTTCTTTCTCCCTTCCATAGAAAAAGTATTTCACCTTCGCTCTCGCTCTCTCTCTCTCTCGCTAGGTATTGGCGTGCAAGAACCAGAGAACAAGAGAACTAGACCTAAAATATGTCCGAGATGTATGGTCCCGGTGGTGACGAATCTGGGTTCCCGTCCAGAGGCGGAGGCAGTGGCGGTGGCTATGGGGCCGGTGGTGCTGGTGGTTATGGGGGAAGCAGCGGAGGCGGCTATGGGCGTAGTAGTGGTGGAGGATATGGCGGCGGTGGCCGTGGCGGTACGGGAGGTTATGGCGGCGGTGGTGGAGGGGGCTACGGTGACGGTGGATCTAGGGGTGGAGGAGGATATGGTGGTAATTCTCAGAATCGAGGTGTTTAGTTCTCTTCTTTTGCCTTCTTTTTAGGGTTTTCAGTTGTGTAGTCTTAGTATTAGGGTGCGATCTTTATTTTAATTTTGATTTGCAGGTGGTGGTGGTGGATACCAAGGAGGAGATCGCGGTGGCCGAGGTGGCGGCGGAGGCGGTGGTGGCGGCGGTAATAGAGGCGGGGGTCGTGGCGGCAGCGGGAGAGAAGGGGATTGGAATTGCCCTAATCCAAGGTAGGTTTTTTCTGATTAAGATTTATTTTTCTTGTCGTTGAAGCTTGTTCTTTCAGTTTTAGGGCGCTTTAAGCGTTATAATGTATGGATCTTCGTCTCTTTTAATGTAGCTGTGGGAATCTGAACTTTGCAAGAAGGGTTGAATGCAATAAATGCGGTGCCCCTAGTCCCGGGGGAGCAGGTGATCAAGGCAGTGGAGGTGGGGGTTTCAACAGAGGAGGTGGTGGTGGTGGGGGATATGGTGGGAACCGAGGTGGTAGAAGCGGTAATTACAGCGGTGGAAGTGGCGGTGGTGGAGGTGGAAGGGGTAGTAGCGGCAGAGGTGGTTCCTATGGTGGTAATCAAGGACGGGAAGATGGTGGTTACGGCCAGATCCCACCACCTGGACCTCCATCTTATGGAGGGACTGGGGGCAATTATCCTCCACCTCCAAACCCGTATGGTGGAAACAGTAATTACGGAACGGAAGCAGTTCCTCCTCCTGCCAGCTACACGGGTGGTCCGAATTCATATCCTCCATCCTATGGTGCCCCGCCTCCCAGTAGTTATGGTGGAGAAGGCCCAGGGGATGCACGAGGGAGTGGTCGAGGAGGACCACAAGGTGGGTATGATGGTGGTTATGGTGGTGGTCCTCGACACACCGGAGGTGGTTATGGTGGTGCTCAAGCCGAGCCTCAGGTGAAGGTGAAGCAATGTGATGAGAATTGTGACGAATCTTGTGACAACTCAAGAATTTACATTTCGAATTTGCCTCCAGACGTTACTTCAGAAGAATTGAGAGAGCTTTTCGGAGGAATTGGTCAGGTAGTCTCTTTGTTTATTGTTTTTGTCTCGTTGGTTCTTTTCACATGAAAGTATCATATTGCTATTTGCAATTTCAAAAAACTTGGATTTTGCTATACAATGTTATGCATCTCTATGTATTGTCTATTGTTCTTTAGAGATATGGTACTTGCTGAGTTTACACATTACCTATCTGCGAGTATATTGATTTTGTTTCCATAGTTTGTAGCTCTGTATAGTTTTAAGGTCTTATTGCAATCGTCTATTATTGAAGTGAAGGAGAGATTATATTAATATGGAGAAAACTAAAACCAATTCTTGATTAAATTTTGGAAGCATGATGTTTTTGCACCTCAGCATTTCTCTGTGGGATGCATGAAATTTTGCTCGAAAGGTAACACATTTGCACGAAAAGGGCTGAGATTTGCAAAAATCTGGGCAATTGGAGGTGAAAGGTCAAAATTTAAGCCCATGCAAAATACTGATGAGATAAAGAGTTCTTTTATCATGTATCCAACTCACATCTATCTACTAGTATGTAAGGTAACATTCTTAATGGGTACATCCAACAATCCGTCAGTCTCAGCATTTCCTTTTCCAAGGGTAAACTAATTTATGTATTGTAACCTATCAGCCTCTCTGAGGTTTCTTGTTATTTTTTGGGAGAAATAGTTGGAGCATACAGTTCTTGTTCCACAGCAACTGAATTTGGAAATACCAAATACTGTCAGGACCGCTTACCCTTAGGTATTGCTACTGTGCATGTGCGTATGCATGTTTGGGAAGGGGTGGACGAGGTGATGCAGTGTCGCTTCTGTGGACTGGCACTAATCTGTCTGGGAGTCCAAGCAGAGATGGACTGTGTCCTATCTGGGTCTTGGGTCTTGGGTCTACGGTCTAGTAGGATATTTAGTCATTAAACTGGGTTGATACTGCAAAATTTTAATTTGTTTTACTCTGTTTTATTTTGCTTGGAAGTTGAATATGCTAGTAGCTACTAGGAGATAATATTTTATTTTTCTTCCATTTCAGTTCTAGACTTTGGTTAGGTTATTTTATTTCTTTTTCCTTTATATATTTAAGCAACCTGGCATAATGAACAAAATCAAAGAATGAAATGAGTTGTTTGTTTGGTTGACGCCTACGTGGCCTAGGGCAGATTGGCTGTCGTCATCCCTTTTCTCCCCTGTCATTGCAATTCTGCCATAATCTGTTCTTCAATTTCTTAAGCAAATCTCCTGCTAATGGTTGAAGGTATTGTGGGGCTATAACCAATAGAGCATTGAGATATTCATGCCTCCCTGGAATTTTGAGTCAATACAAGCCTATTTGGTTGAGATCAAACACCTTTTCCTATGCTGGTTTACCGGTGGTTGCTTCTTGATATTGTGGGGGAAAAAGTTGACTTAGTGTTACATGTTTTAAATGCCACCACAATTGATATGTGCACAGCCAATTTCCTCTTGGGATTTTGATAAGATAAATTAAAATAGAGAAAAAGTAGGAGATTAGATAGGGAGAGAATTAAACTAGGAAAAATTAAATAGAAAATAAAAATAGATAGTAGCCTAACAGACGAGGCTATGACGTCTCGGCTAATTGGGAGGTAGCCATCCTCTTGGCCTTATCGAGGAAGCCATGACCTCTTTCTCAAAATAGAGAAATTATAGTAACCATTGTCATTCCAAGTCTATCTCATTCAAGGTAATCCCCATTTAAATAGGAATCCCATTAGTTACAACTTCTCTTATCCACGTACTACACTTCCCCCATTAACTATAACTCCTATAAAACTACCCAATAACTACTAACAAGATAAATATTAAATTATAAAAATAATTTCAAACACACTATACCCATGCCACGTCACCCACAAACCCACGTACATAACAATCCATTCCCCTAAAATTGGTCTTGTCCTCAAGACCATTTGTAGGAATTTGAATTTTCATGGTTTTTAAACCTCCAAGTTGTTTCGACTGTGAAAACCTTGCCAATGGATAAGGATTTGAATTTTATTCTTATGAATTTGTTGGTGAAGGAACTCCATAGAAGAAACCCGTACATGCTAGAAGACTCCTCCTCCATCATTTATCTGGCTCTGATACCACTTGATATGTGCACAGTCAATTTCCTCTTGGGATTTTGATAAGATATATTAAAATAGAGAAAAAGTAGAAGAATAGATGGGGAGAGAATTAAACTAGGAAAAATTAAATAAAAAATAAAAAATGATAGTAGCCTAACGGACGAGGCTATGATGCCTCGGCTAATCGGGAGGTAGTTAGCCTCTTGGCCTTATCGAGGAAGCTATGACCTCCTTCTCAAAACAGAGAAATTATAGTAACCATTGGCATTCCAAGTCTATCTCATTCAAGGTAATCCCCATTTAAATAGGAATCCCATTAGTTACAACTTCTCTTATCCACGTGCTACACTTCCCCCATTAACTATAACTCCTATAAAACTACCCAATAACTACTAACAAGATAAATACTAAATTATAAAAATAATTTCAAACACACTATACCCATGCGACGTCACCCACAAACCCACATATATAACAACAATCCTTTTCTTTCTAGAATACCCCTTTTACTCTTAATTCTTGTTCCCTATACTTATGATGCTAGTGTCAGGATTACCCTTAATCTTTAGGGACAATTTCCTAGATGTACTTGATAAGAAAAAGCCATGTTTACAGACAAAAGTAAGTGTAAAACAAAGTTGAACCTAATTGTTTTGTAATTCTTTTTCTTATCTAGGAGATCTAGGCAATTTCCCCTATTCTTTAAATGGTCAGTCCTATCATATCCATCACTTCTTTGTCTACCTAATTGGCCATTGCCATCATTCTTAATACTTAGCTATTGTACACTTGGGTGGACCTGTAGTGACCTGGAATTGGGGACTTTGAGCCTGTGGTCGCATCGAACGACCTCAAAAAGCAGAAGGATAGACCAGATCAGTGAGGCTTTTAAAAGTTACATGGTAATGCTAGTTGTAGAATATCCTCTGCTTGGAATTTTTGTGTTCTTTTATCCCCCTATTCATTTCCATTGTTACGAACCCAGTTAGCTTGTTAACTCGGAGTTGGAACTGCACTAGCTGCATCACTTCCTAATTTTGGAATGCTCGTAAAATCAGCCCTTTTGGTTAAGAGTAACTTACTGCGATATATAATTTTTGGGTCTTCAGTTAGTGCATTTTTTGGAATTTTTCATTGGAAGTTTCTGTTTCATGGAGTTGCATAAGGATCATTCTGATGCTCCCATGTTGTGTAGGTTGGAAGAATCAAACAGAAGCGAGGTTACAAGGACCAATGGCCCTATAATATAAAGATATACCAAGATGATGATGGAAACAACAAAGGAGATGCGTGTTTGTCTTATGAAGATCCCTCTGCTGCACATTCTGCTGGGGGTTTCTACAACAGTGAGTTTTCAAAAACAAACTTAAGAGGCTTTTCTATCTTTTTATTCTCATTTTATATTGGATAGCAACTCTCCAGTATGTGATTTGAGGGTTTTAGTTTCCAATTAAATTTAAGGTGGCCTTTATTGCAGACTTTGATTTGCGGGGTTATAAAATCGGTGTTGCTATGGCTGAAAAGTCTGCACCTAGGCCCGCTCCAGCATATGGTCACGGGTATCTCTCTCTCTCTCTCTCTCTCTCTCTCTCTCTCTCTCTCTCTCTCTCTCTCTCTCTTTTAATGCAGTGGAAAAGTAAATAGATGTAACTTGTAGTTTGGTGCATTGTAGTGTATTTTCGTTATGGTTGCATTGTGAAACCGATTTTAGTTACCAAAGTGGTGATAGTAGTGGCCGTTTTCATGGCGTAGGTGCTGGGTATAATTCTGCTATGGAAATTCTTTTGTGACGTATTGTGGACTGATGTGCTGATGATGCCTACCTTAGGCCAGCATTTTTATTAGCTTATCTAATGTTTTTACAATATTTGTAGGACACTTCTTGCAGAATGATGCATTTATTCTGATGACCATTTTGTAAGTCTAATACTAGAAGAATAACTTGCTTAAAGATTATGTGTGATCTGAACAGGGATTCTTCGTGGAAATGTATACCTGAACGATTTTTTATGCATCATTCACCACCATTTGGAATTGTTGTTAACTCCCTTTGTGATCCTAGAGCTTAAGTGTCTGTTCTGCTATTTGAATCATTTCCATGCAGCAATCTGACTGAATGACTTGAAATATCTCATTCTTCACTCTTTAATGGTTACTTCGAAGTGATGTCTGAATATTTGCCTGGGGTGTTCAAAATTCCATATCTTTCAGTGTGCATCTGACCATTGCATTAGGAAGACATCTCTTCCATTGACACAATACATTTTGTCACAACTCCTTTATTGTGTGGGGAAGGGGGGGGGGGGTTTGTGCATCAGGAGTGATTAAGATACATAAATTATATAATGGAATATGAATGATTGTAGATTCCTTGTTTCCCTTGAATTTCTTTATTCTCTTAACTTGTTGCTGGATTAGATGAATAATCTGGATTAACTCTTTTCTGATGCTTTCCAAGGCATTCAATTATGTTTTTGA
This sequence comes from Macadamia integrifolia, assembly GCF_013358625.1. Classification (NCBI taxonomy): domain Eukaryota; kingdom Viridiplantae; phylum Streptophyta; class Magnoliopsida; order Proteales; family Proteaceae; genus Macadamia; species Macadamia integrifolia. The sequence continues at coordinate 6,860,418 of NC_056564.1, read as the reverse complement.
CCATGTGGGCCTGCCAATGGTGTATAAGTCACTCATTGAAGCAAGGAATCATAAACTTATTGCTGTTTGGTGCCTTTGTTGTTCCCTCAATTATCATTTCTACAATTTTACTGGTTGTAAATTTGTTGCTTTAATTTCCATTTACTTTGGCTTTGGCATGTCATGTAATAGACTCATTACCATGCTCTAGTCGGTTTTGTTGAGGAAAGCACCCAATTGTGGTGGAACCATATTGCTTCTGAACTTTTTTGTTTTGCGTTACAGGGGTGGTAGAGGTGGCTATGGTGGTGGTGGTGGAGGTGGTGACAGACGCAGGGACAATTACAGAGATGGTGGAGGCTCCGGCCCTGATAGAAACTATCGTGGTGGGCACCGTTCACGCCCATACTGATAAAACTGGGGCGCTGACTGTTTTATTGTATTAAGAAGTGATATCTGGGGGAATTCTAATCTATTCCTGTTCGTGGGTTATTTTCAAAGAGGAAACATGAGAGGTAGGTTGTTCGCTTCTCTTAAGCAAAACACCTTCCTTTCTCTTCCCATATCAATTTCTAAAAGTTGGAGGGGTTTTTGTTTCTTAAGCTTGAAATTAATTTGAACCATGTGAATGTTTTTTTAGAGGCCAGTGGATAATCTCCAAATTGCTGCTTAAGGTAGGTTGAAATTTTCAGGTGAGTGCAGCTCTTCAAATTTTTTGTCTGGGCAATTACCAAAGATAATTTAGTTGCATGCATTTGGGGGGTCTCTTTGCATTTAATGTTTTGGCACAGAAGCTTGTGATTGCATGTGTTTATGCATGCATTTCCTTACAGGCTGTGGAATAAAGCATTGTACTTGTTTAACTTGTGCATATGCTTTCAGCCCATTAACCATGCAGCTCCCGAGTCATTTTGCTTGAGACTCCCTCAAGTGATTTACTTGTGCCCTGAATGCCCACATTTTGCTGCGTCCCTGCAACGCAGCCCCACGGTTTAGGAATCTTGATGATTGATGCCTCTTTTTTCCCTGTTTTAAGATGCGCTTTGTTACAGTGGAAAGACAATAATGTCTCTTATATGTTCACGTCTTTAGTTAAATGCAACGGTAGGATCTCTCATGTGGACCACTATGATGCTAAATGCGCTCCAGCAGCAACCTCAAAAGCAATTTGTGTGGGTCTATTTCCGTTAACTTGTTCGTGTGGGACTTTCTAAATCACCAAAAGCCTAGGACGCAAGAGTTGGGGGGGTGATATGGTTCTAAGGGAAAGATGGTTAAGGGTGTTGTGTGTACCTTTTTTGTATGGTATGGCGAAGCAATGCTCTTTTATGTGCTCTTTTAGCCATGGCAATCCTTCGAAGTCGGCTGTTCAATGCTTGATATATCATAGCCCTGTAATTTGTAATCTAAGCTGAAGCTTATGCTGCCATTCTTGGAGCTTCAGCGGCAGCCATTCTAGCCCTTGCTCGGTGGATTTGACAGGACCCATTTACAGAACCCTAGCTGCTTCAGTTTGATGAACTATATGGTATAGTTACATTTTTCCGCTCCTGTATGTTTATGCTTCCAGTTCAGAGTCGGGTAATATTGGCTCAAGTCTAGGCTTTCTAAGGGTGAAAATTGTGATGTGAAAATGTATTTAGGGAGGACGGTTCTGTATGAGAATTGATTCGCCTCATGGTGCAAGATATAATTATTATATTTCCTTCTAAATTTCTCGTTCTTAATGTTTATGTAGAAGAGTTCGCATTGGTTTAAGACCTCGGGAGCAAATTTTTTTTTAAAAGATCTATTTGAATTTTATTCTTGGTGAACAGACGAATCTCTTCCTCAATTGTATTTGACCATAAATAACTCCGCCAACTATACAACACACATCCCTAGTTTTATTGGTTTGGTTTCAGCCAAGGATGATACTGAATCGAATTGAAACAAAGAAAATTTTCAAACCCTGAAACTCAAATTGAACACAATTTTTTTTGTAATTTGGTCTCTTGTTTTCACCTCACTACGATTCAGGATTCAGCATACATCTCCCTCCTCCTTCCCCCTCTCTTTGCCCTTCAAGTCTTAGGAAACCTTCAGATTTTGAATTTGGGGTCTCAGTCCAAATTGGTTCTTCCACCAAAAAAATTTGAAAAAAGAAAGAAGGTAAACCAAACAACAGACATACAATTTTAGACGTCTTTTGCATAAACTTTTTGGCTTCCCTTGCCTTCCTTATCTGAATGGTTATCTCTAATTTCCTTTAGCATCCTGTTGTAGCTTTCTCCATCTGCAAATAAACCATCGCGAGTGGTGTAGCATAGGGCAACAGTGTTGGCATTGCATGGGCAAAGGTGACGTACGTCTAGCCAACCTTGGGTATGTGGCACATTCAAGTAAGAAGGCAACCCATATTGGATGAACCTCGTGCTGGACGCAAGGAGTTGGATTTCTAGGGTGCCAGGCACATGGCGCCGTGATGCTTTGAAAGGCAATCAGGGGCCGAGTGGAGGAAGCTTTAGCGTGGTTTGTGAACTGCATGAATGGACGAGGCAGGGCCTCGACCATGCAAGTCTTTATGTTTATTTCCAGTTCGATTCAATTGAAACCGATTTTGTAGCCTAGAATCGTAAAAAGCTATCCAGTATTGGGTAGTGAGGAAGCATGCACCGTAAACCAGTAAATGGAAAAACCCTCAGTAGGTCCGCAGTGACAAAAATACATGTGGAAAACATTTTAAGAGAAGAAAAAGGGAGTGGCGAGTGTGCTCAGATTGGGTTACTAGTCCCTTGGGAAGTCTTGTTACGTCTGATGGGGTATCTGGTCAGCCATATGCAATTGCTGTCACCATAACTTACCACATCAATGAAATGCGGCCTAAATGGTTAGGGTAGTATCTTCAAGTGTTCAAAGCTAGTCCCATCATTAATGAAATTGCACCTTACAATCTCTAGGGACCTAGAACACTATCCTTACCTCTCGTGCATGTTTCTACATTTTTCCTATGATGATGAGATAGTCTGACGCCTCCACCAAAATTCCAACGATATCCATTCATGTGTGCCATGAAGGTGACAAACTAACTCTGTGACATGTACCTATTCCTCCTTACAAAACCCAGAGGTTGAGAAGGCTAATATGTACACACAACTACAATTTAGATTGAGCAACAGAGTTCCACAATTGTTTCTAGAAACTGGGGTTTTCTTGCAGCTGATACCCATGTGAAGTGACTATTATATACAACAACAACAACAATAATAATAATAATAATAATAATAATAATAATAATAATAATAATAATAATAATTGATTGAATAGAAAGAAAGAATATCCTTTGTGCCACATTGAGGTGTGACATGGCAGTTCTGACCGATTATCTAGGGATTGGTTTGGACGACAATGTTCAAAATTTAGACCCTTTTATGTTTTGGCTTTTTCCTGTGCGATTCATTCAAATATTCACTTATATAAGTTCATTCTGTGCCGTAATTTTGAAGCTCTATTTTGCTTATCAGCCAATTTGGGTTAAGACTTCGCATGTAGGCAGGACACCTTGGAATGTGCCTGTACTAAATTGCTGATGAGCATAATTCGTGGCATAGTCTGCAGTTGGTCGATAGTCCTCTGGTACATAGTAAACTTACCATATTAGTACCAACATTCTTCTCGAGCAAGCTTTAGACTGTAGGTGCACATCCACCACATAGGCCCGTATTACCTGACAAAAACTGAACTTCAAAGGCCTGTAAAATATTTCATCACAAAAATAGAAACACCTATCTATTTTGTGGGTCTGGGGTGAAGTGAAGTGGGGTGGGGTGGGGTGGGGTGGGGTGGGGTGGGGTGGGGTGGGGGACGGTGTTTTGTCAAACAAGTAAAGGTTGAAACGAATGGTCTGGATATTCAATTGACTCCTTGCAGCCAGTCAATGCTTGTAGTCATACTAGCAGAGGGATTTGGCGAATTAAGACAGTCCATGGGACTTTCTTGGGTTCTTTCTTCCAAAAGTCTATACAATGAGATGGGAAGGGAGGGGAAGATAAACATAAAGCAAACCCACTTACTTCTTTTAGTCAGGACCCCTTTTGGTTATTCAATCAAAATAAAATTGAAACACCAGTGACTGCTTAGCAAATTATGTAATCATGCTCATATCTGATAAACGAATAATCATCAGATATTTCTTTTATGAACAATAATGATAAACTTTTTACGGACAGGAGAGTATGTGACAACTAGAGTTAATGAAGAGGCCAGATCCAAGGCATCACAGAGGAATCAATATCCCCCGAGCCAAATATCCCTTTGTACTCCTACCTCAACTGGTAATCAACAAGCCTACCTAAGAAGTATAGTTGAAAACTCTGGTCTGCCTTATCCATATAGGATGATCCAGTTCTCTCTCACAACAAGAAGCCTGCTAGGCCGATTCCAGTCTCCTTCAGGCGGTAATTCCTGAAAAAATAAGAAAGAAAGTGACAAAGCTTGAAGTACCTATAAAATTTCCAAGTCTGCACTTAAATGGAATCATTCACACCATCTGGGCACGAGCACACGGGTTCTACTAATAGGATCTCTGAAGGACCTATTTCACTACAAAGCAATATTTAAGAAGATACAATACACCAATTTACAAGACCTTAACACAGACTAACATACAAGAAATCAGGAGACCTCGAGCCAAATCATGCCACAGCAGAACAATACACAGAGACTGCACACCAGTGCATACAATTCAAGGATAAAGACAGTTTAGTTGCATGAGTGAAAGCAAACAACAATAACTCAGCTTTATCCCAACTAAATGGGGTTGGATACATGGATCCAATTAAAGACAACAAAAAAAGTGACTAAAAATAGAAGTAAAAGAAAAGGCAATACACCACAACAAAAAAATAAAATCACACATGAATGGGGTTGGATACTTGGATTTTTGCCCTCCAAAAGGTCTATCCGAGGTCATACTTGGGACCATACCTAAACTATGCTTGCATTTTCTCGCTATTTCTCCTATTAGTCATTTTAGGCCTGCCCGTTGCTCTTATAGATCCTTCAATCTGAATCAGATCACTCCTCCTTATTAGAGCATCCTCAGGCCTCCATTGAGCATGTCCATACCACCTCAAACGCCTTCTCGAACCTTATCTTGAATCAGGGCAACTTCCAAGTCAGCTCTAATATGATCATTCCTTACTTCATCCTTCCTAGATTGCAGCACATCCATCTCAACATCATCTTTGCTACATGTAGCTTATCTAAATGACACTTCTCAACAGCCCAACATTCTGCATTGTCTATCATAGCTAGTTGAATAACTGTCCCATAGAACTTACTTTTAAGCTTCAAACAAATACGTCAGTCACACAATACTATGAACACACCTTTCCAATTCATCATCCCACATTAATTCTCTATGAAACATCATCTATATTACCTTCTTTATTTATAATTGACCCCAGATACCTAAAATGATCATTTTGCAATATCTCTCACCTCAATCTTCACCATACTGTTATCCATCGTAATGTGACTAAACTTACACATCATATACTCTGTCTTTATTCTACTTATCTTAAAACCGCTCGAGTCCAAGGTTGATCTCCATAGGTCCAACTTAGCTTTAATCCCTACTTTTGTCTTATCCACCAAAACAATACCATCAACAAACAACATAAACCATGGAATCTCATCTTGAATGTTCTTGATTAAATCATCCATGATAAGCGCAAATAAATAAGGGCTTAAAGATGATCCTTGATGTAGCTAAATTGTAGAATTCACTTCCTTGTCTTCCCATGGTTCTCACACTAGTCACCGTGTTCTCGTACATATCTTTAATTATATCTACATATTTACTTGATACCCTTCTCTACTCTAGTATATGCCAGCTTAGCTCTCCAGGGACTTTGTTATAGGCTTTTTCTAAGTCAATAAAGACCATATAGAGATCCTTTTTGTAAGCTCCAAATCTTTCCATGAGCTTCTTGAGTAAAGCAAATAACTTTTGCTGTGGATCTACCAGGCATAAAACCTGTTTGCAAAGGCAATCAACATATGGCACTAGTGATAGATCAATAAGTAGCTTGCCATCAGGGAAAGTCCCATCAATAAAGATGGTCATGCTGAGTCATAAACTAAATCTAAGTATGGAAGATTTGGCAAAACAGAAATCCTGAGGTAAAGGAAATGAAAGACTCAAATTTCATGGACTGAGTTCAAAAGTCAGTATGTGTGGGAGACACAGAACGAACCAAGGTAAAATGACGATTTAAAACAGTTAAAAGGAGAAGGAATTTTGCATACCTCTTATATGGCTGAGGGGAAAATTGAGGTGAAAATAATGAAAAGTAATATAGCCTGCAACAGCCAGCTTATCCAACCACCTGCTTACTGGAGAAACCAATAATACGGTAAGATGAAAGTCATAAATTGTTACTACAGCATTAACACGAAGCACATAAAGGAAATCAGTAGTTCATATCAATCAAAACTAAAGAATGAAACTGCTCCAACACAAGGTTTCATAAAAAAGGGACAAAAGGGGGGAAACAACAGAAGGAATGGAATATATCCCAATCCTTTAAAAAAACAAAAGAGTAGAGCATCATCACCCTTGGTCATGCCCCAGCTCTTTTTTTAAGTTTATTTCCTGCATACATGCATGCATGCAAAGAAATGTGATAAATATGTAAAGCCACTGTCTTAAACCTCACCATTAACCTAACCTTAGATATAGTACATCAAAAGGAGACATTAGTCTGAAAAGAAAGGGGGATGGTTTTTTTTTTTTTTTTTTTTTGAGAGGGGGAGGTGTGTAGGTGAAATTCCTATTTCAGAAGGGTATCCGACTCCAATTTTGGAAGGACCCTCTACAAATTCTTTCACACATTTCCCATTTGGATTTATAGAGTTAACCAACCTTCTAATCAATCATGATGTAATAGCCTTTTTGTGTCCAAATGTCTCGATGTTTCATAAAACAACATCCTGGTGCAGTTACAAATAACCAGACAACCCAGAATTCTTTACAACATTGCATTTTCCAAAAGGAACAGTTCTCTACCTTTTTCTTCGATAAACTCCTTATTTTATTTCTTTCCATAAGAGTTAAAAAAAAAAAAGATAATGGTATATTCGTTGCAGAACCTTTCTTACTTATGTTGACAAGGTAGAATTTGGGAGAGGAACGAGGTTAAGACACAATAAGATAAGAGTATGGATGAGTTGGAATTACTTCATTATTGTAACTTCCCATACTTGTCCTAAAACACAATAACCGAATACACCCCACTACCTCTTCCCTATAACCTCTTCTCATAGAGTGTCCCAACCGCTTAAGATAACTCCCTACAATAACCCACAAATAGCACAACATGTGATGATGGGGAATAACAACAATATAACTGTATTACATGTAACAAATAGTAACTACTCAAGTAAAATATATGTGTAGGTACGATCCATGCAAGGTCATGCATGCCTATGCACGTATCATGTTCTTCCCCCGTTGAGTTTGGTCTTGTCCTCAAGATCAAGGTCAGGAAACTGGAACTGAAACCACAATGCCTCCAAGTTCTCCCAAGTTGCTTTGTTTGGTGAGAGCCCTCGCCAATGAACAAGAACCCTGGGCGTGCCTCTAGTGGATGCGGTGATCTACAATAGCCTGTGGAATGGGGTGTAGAGTTTCATCTTCTTGCACCATAGGTAATTCATCTTGGACTTGGTGGCATTCCCCAATGTGCTTCTTGAGCAATGACACATGGAAGGTACGGTGAATTTTGGAGCCCTCCAGGAATGCCAGTTTGTAAGTGACCTTCCCAATACGTTTGATGATTTGATATGGACCATAATACCTTGGCGCAAGCTTTTGTGACTTCCTTAGTGCTAGGGACGTTTGGCTGTAGGGATGTAGTTTGAGATTAGACTGAGTCTCCTCCCTTTCCTGATGGCAGTTGTCAAAAGCTTCATCCTGTTCTGGGCTTCCATAAGAGTATGTTGCAACTCCTTGAGCTTGGCATCTTGATCCAATAGCTTTTGCTCCACGGCCTCCACCTTGGCCAACCTGGCATGTAGGTAAGTAATGTTGGAGAAGGACGGCCATATACAACTTCGAATGTTGAAGTTTTAATGGAAGAATGCCAATTGGTAATATAGCAATACTCATAATGTGCTGGATTTGATTGCTCGACATAATATGAGATAGGACAGAAAATATATCCTTAAATAACTAATCGATATCTCCCTTAATTCTGGAAATAAATCTCTTTTATTTTCTGCTGGTCAATATCGCTCTCTGCGGCAGAAATCAGTGGATTTAAATAAACCCAGAATTGGACCAGGTACCTGCTGTTCGATCTGCATCAGCTCTCCCCATCTTGAGAAGAACTTGTCCACAAGTTTGGTAGAGATGTCGAATCAGACTTGCTTGATCAACAACAGTCAACTCCATCGGTTGTCCCTCTGGCTCTAATACCAAATAATGTAAAACCAGTACCCAATTAGACAACTAGGTACCGGTCTCACAGTAGGATCGTCCCATAATGATTTCAGCAGATCACAGCATATAAATCAGCAGTAGAAATTATAGAACCCCTTCAAATATTTATCTTGTATTAATACCAGCAGGTTTACAGGACATTAGAAGGTAAAATCAACAGAGAAGATAGAAGAGTGGGGAAGAAGGGGACGGGACTATCTCAGTCCAGGGTCTCTCACCCAGGGCATCTCACAGCTTCCAAGCCAAAACTAGCTTCTTCTTTCTTTACTCAAAAATCATTGGGGAGGTTTCCCTCCCTTCTTGTATTAACAGATTGCAATCAAAATGCGAGGAGAACCAGAAATAGAAACCGATACATGCCTGGCCTATAGTAGGCTGCCAATCCCAAAATAGATTCCCAACTCTTTAAAAATTAGAATGTAGAAAGAAATAGATACCTATCAAAATAGAAACACTACCCTATTGCTGTCAAAAGAGAAAACATCAAATTAGAAACTAGAGATAATAAAGGCCTTCTAGGTATCCCACACAAGGCAGCAACTTTCTTGGTCTTATCCATCACGGAAGCAGGCTCCATGAGACGATTGAGACCCACTAAGATCTTCAAAAGTCTTCTCAAAGCAACTAAATAACTACTCTCAAATATCTCCAGGCAAAAGCTAGCTTGGACCCATGAAATACCAAAATCTTCCACTTATTAACTTCCACGCAAAGCTGGAAATATACCCTGAATTATCTCCCACGTAAACTGTAAAAATCTCCCCTGATTATTTTCCATGCAAGCTGTAAAATCTCCTCAAATCTCCTAGAACTCTCTCCCACCCTAGGCAGCAATATCTTCTTAAAAACTTGCTAATTGATGGTTGTCTGGAATAGAATCCTGGCTGGACCAATGGGCTAAAATATCCCATATATGGCCCAAGTGTGCGGGCTCAATGGGGAAAAGTTGGACAGGCTTGGGCTGCTTCTTCGTTCTCCATCGATCTACATCAACTCTCCCCAACTTAGGAAAACTCATCCTCGAGGTTTGATCATTCTTAGACAAAGCTCATGTTGTGCTCGCCCATCTTTTACGAGATAAGGAAGGGAGGATGAATTTTCTGCAGAACAAAACTAAGTAAAAGACTCTAGAGCCTGCCAATCCAAGCTTCTAATGTTCTTGAAGAAGCCACTTCCAAAATCAGCCACCACCCATCCATACGAATCATCAGGATTTAGGAAGGATCCAGATAATGCTAGGACATTTTCGAGAGTTTAAAGTATGTTCCTGTGAAAGATCCAATAGTGAAACTCCTATCCTTGGACTCACCAAAGGCATGAAGAGAGAGATAAGATTGAAGGCAATGTAGTTTCATTAGTTTTAACGAAGTATCTTTATACACTTCGCATGCAAAAAGCCAAGAAAAGTGTGGAAAAAATGAACACCATGCATTAGGTATATCAGATTATAATAGTTCTCCACAAAACCATATTTCTGAGTGCCTTCAAACTCCTTCAAATTTAATGCCAAACCAGTAGAAAAGATGAGGCGATACATTGATGTTCTTTGGAACGCTTCGTCTTACATTGAAATTTGATAGCTCCTTTCCTTCCCAATAACCCTAGATATAGAAAAGAGAAAGGAGTCCTCTGCGTCCACCAGTTCCAGGGCACGTACAAGCAATTTCAATCATCAAGGACTCCAATCCGAATTCTGAACCCAACAAAACCTATAAGACATGCCAAGCTGATGTAGCCTTTTTCTCATTCCACTCCAAACCAAGTAAAAGATGTTACACCTCACCAATTGATTTGTTCACAACACACTTTGGGATTTGAATCCCTTTGTGGTTAAAGTAATCAATAGTAAATGTCTCAGCCAAATAATAAAAAAAGAAAAATAATGATAATATAATAAGACAAAACTGATTTGTGCAGCCCCATTTAAGAAGGGCCTTCTAACCAGTCCTCCATTTTGAGCCATGTGGATGATGATGTGGCAATTCCAACCATTGGATAGAGTGTATATTGTCTGCATTAGCCAAGTGTAAAATTTCACACTCAAATTCAATCACATGCCCTCCTGTGTATGTTTGTGCATCCCCATGTATGTCTATGCTTTACCACAGTACTCTTAACCACTAATATGAACTCTCCCACTCTTGGATTTCTCAAAACCCTACTTTGCCACTTGCCAAATTCCGTTTGGGCTAAAACATGACATGTGAGTAGGGGACATAGGCACCTATCCAGAAAATTCGGGCCCCATCTAATTACCACAATGGCATGTTTTTAAGGCTGTTTAGGAAAGGATTCTTAAACAGATCGTATATGAAAAATGTCCCTCTAATAATAGCAAACATTCAAATGAATACTTCACCTCTTGGAGGGTTTGAGCTCCACAAGGTTTCGGTTTGGCTTCCCTCTGACATGGAGCTGATGTCATCGTTGATGCTTGAGCATCTTCTTCACTTTTATTGATAAATAGAATCCTCAGAAATTTCTAAAAGGATCTTAAAAAGGATGAGTCAATATCCACACCAAACAAATTCTGCTAAGAGACCCAAAGACCACCATTTAATTCCATACACTGCTTTACTTCCACATCAAAAACCCTTGACAAGGACCACAAATAGATCACAAGATCTACCCAACCCATCTACCAGTCTTGCCAGAATCAACTTCAAAGCCGCATTTATCATTCATCCCAAAACTCCACAACCCTAAGAAAGAAATCAATCGTAGAATCACATCCAAGAATGGTAACATTCTTAAATTTGCTCTCCATCAAGTCATTTTGTACATCTTTATTACTTTTATCCCTAGAACATAAAACTTGGGATAACATCCTTGGGACACTGAACAAGAAGAATTGTGGAACAGTATTGATGGGTTTCTAGAAGCCCAAGGGATTAGGTTCTGAAACTCATTTGAAAACCAGAATCGCAGCGAAGGGGAAAGACCAGATTTAGAAGACATTCAGAAAGTAGCAATCAACAACTTAGATGGGAATGAAATTCTGGTCGGATGTCACTTTAATGCTCTAGAATAACTACCAAAGTATGATTGAAATCAGACGGTCAGATCTGCAGTTTTTGACTAATCCTATTAGCAGTAGGACTCCAGAAGAATCCCACTTGAAGTAGGACTCTTAAGAAATCAACACCAAAATCAAATATTGAAATTGTGGGTGTGTTTAGAATACTATACGATTAGCAAATATGAAATCAGATTTGAAAACTGAGATGTAAACAATTGAAAAACAGAAATTTCTAACTCGAACATGAAGAATAACTGAACAGAGACCAAAAGTAATTACGCTGAATCAATCATAGATTGGCTAGAAGAATGTAGGAATAAAAGAAAGATATGAACCAAGCATCCCACCTGGAACTAGACTCATCAACCATCCTTAGCACCCCACCAAGGGTTGTTGCATTCCACAACAAAGCATTCTGAATCCCAAAGAACATAAAGGCAGCAGAAGCCAATTTTAATCAATAGCTAAATCATAAAATTCGTATGACTTAATGGAGTATATGTAGAAACTCCAAATATGACTCATAACATGATTAGAAATAGCCTAAACCAACTAGTTATCAAACTAGCTGATTGATTGACCTATAAGAGACTTGAAACAACTCCTCAACCGACTCAAGAACCTACAGCTGTGTTTGGAGCCCCAAACCAACAAGGACTTGACATAATGAAAGAAAATCAACTCAAAACAGAACTGGATTTATAGATTTCTAATCCAGCCTGAACTAGGACACACAAACATAATCAAAGTAGGAAAAGAAGCTGAAAACAGAACTTGATATACAGAAGAGTAGGAATAAGATTCTCAGAGACTAGAATTCCTCGAGGAACTGGGAATTTGAAATTCTTGAAACCAAAAGTTCCTCTTCTTCTCTTGGCACTGCTGCTAGTGCCCAAATACTGCAACAAGTGTTCCTGTAGGAAACCTCAAATAATCAGAAAAACATTTAGCTGCCTCCAAATAGAGCAAGAACTCAAATTTTAGGGCTCTAAAGCAGATATGATATCATAATATTAAGGCTGAGTTGTTCATTCTAAAAGTGATGAAGAGGTAAATATCCCCTCTAAGAAGCCAAAGCCTATCTAGAGGGTTGAGAAACAGGGATCCACTATCTTTGTACTAGATTCAAATTGAAATTTTATTTTTTCTCATCTCCAATTAAGTTTGAATCAAATTTGATGATTACATAACCACGAACTGTCCCACAACTTCCTTTCTCTTTTGTGCAAACTTGAGGAAAGTACACTTATTTCCAGGGTTTTCATAGGAGATCAGGTAAGTGCTGCAAACACCATTCAGTTCCTCCAGGCCTGAACGACCCATCCCCATGATCTGAGTGGTCTTTGGTTTTGAATCTTTAAACTGAAAATATGTTGCAATAACTGAGCAGATCTCTCAGATCAGTTAAGCAGTCCACCAACCCAAATGGTCATTCAAGTGTACTGAGAACCGTTCACATCTCTCAGATCACTTAACCAGCTCACCAACCAAAGCAAATGGTTTGAATTTCTAAACTCACTAAAGAGGACAAACCGCTCCAATGACAGTATGCCACACCAAACATCAACTCTCTCTTTTTTTGGAGCACAGCTTAGGCCACTAACAAGCTGTCAGGTCATTTGGGAATTGGGATGTTGAACACCAGACCCAAATGGTTCTAAAAAAACCACCTTTTCAAAAGTGTCTCCCTGAAGTAAAGTCCATAATACAAATACTGGATTGCATAACAAGGGTGAACTACCAGCTCTTCTTTTTGGATTGCAAATGTGTAGAGATGAAGGAATCTGATGTGTGGATGCTGAATGTGATTCCTCTTATCCTGTAAGTCTGTTTTCTGATATGTTCTCTCTTCCATGCGATCTATGGTACATTGGTAGCACTGTTGGGAATTAAGCCTCTTGATCGGGAGGAGGAAAGGTTTATTCCCTGTAATAGTGAATCCGATCATGTTGCTATTCACCTTGCCCATGAAGCTTTCCATCATTTTTTTCTCCACAAGTTTTAATTCCAAGGGATTTTTTCCACCTTTTGTTAAGATGGCCTTTTTTATGATAAGGTTGGTCTGTTCATTTTAGAACTGTCAAAGTTTGATGTTTTTTGGGTGTTGATGGTTGTTTTCGGAATAGTGCCCCTACCCTTTTTTGTTTTCCATTCTTTTCCCTGCTCTTTTTGGATTTGGAATCAGAGTGGTCAAGTTCCTCTTTTTCTTTTCACTTTTTTTTTTCTTTTGGGTGGGGGTGGGGGTGGTTTTCAAGGTGAGGTTAAATGTTCCTCCTTGTTGAATTTTTATATGCTTCTCTTGATAAATAAAGTTTCTAAGGGCAGCCCTGGGTCCTAAAATTCAAGGGTAAAGAAAATAAGCTCTCTCTAAGATTGCCTCCCACAAAAATATTAATATACCAAAATCCAAGATCATTTTCAATAAGTGCACAATCAAAAACTCTAGTAGAGATCTCAAAGTGAAATGAATGGAGAAGTCTAGGAACCATAATTGTCAAGGCGGTGTGATGCCACCTTGGCGTCCAGGCAGTTTGCCTGGGGCCTAGGCAACTAATGCCTTATATTTTGGCACTTATGCCAAATATCATTTAAGTACTTAAGATATTATTCATAAATAAGCAAATACCCTCTATTTGAATCCAATAAGAATAATTTAAAAATCAAATTCCAAAATGATAAAAAGTCCACCCCCCCTCCAAGAACAAAAACTGGATTTTTGGTTGTAGAGGCAATTTTCAACTTTAAAATGCTGGGATTTTTCTCAATTCTGAAAATTTTATAAATCTTATCATGGTAAAATATTGTTAAAAACCAAAAGTACGATAAAATAATATTTTAATTACATTCATACCATCATTTTCATTCAGGCAATTTTAAAAGAGTTCGACGCAATTTAAAATAAGTTTGACCAGAACATAACTTTGTTACTACAACTCAAATTTAAGTAATTTCAGACTTGTTGGGAAGCTGGTTTTGTGTCATACCTAATACAAAAAGTCTCATGTAAAAATAAAATCATTTGACCAATCAAACTTATTATAGAACAAGAGCAATTCTCTAAATGTTGATTTTTTGTGACTTAATGTTGATTTTTTTTATAATTGATGTGGCTTAATGTTGATTTTTTATGACTTTACGAGCGCAAGAGGCCCCACGCCTGATCGAGCCTTTGGGTCAACCTATTACCGATGTTGTCAGGGTAGATCTTTGGTTATATAGTTGAGTTGTTTACTCAGTGAGACAGTAACCAATGTGGCTTAATGTTGATTTTTTAAGATCCAAGGTATAAGTAACATACTAAATAATGTTAGAAAAAGGAAAAATAAAAAATAACACTTGGTCGGCTTGTTCGCCTTAAGGGACGCACCTTGTTTCCTAAGCGCTTACGCAGGCCTCGAACGCTTTGGTTCGCTTTGGCACCAGGACAACTATGCTAGGAACTAGTTTCACATTCCTACAACATTTGGTAACCGAAGTAGAATATGTTCCCCTTCCTGTCTAATGGAGCTGCTGAGGAACTTACAAGGTTGAGGGTGTAAGCCCAAGCCAGCAAAGAAGTTCTATTGAAGTACAGAAGTAATATTTACTAATCAACAACCGAACCACTAGTACAATCAAAATATGTATGATATGATTTATTAACCATAGTACCAAACTCATTGAAACAGCGTGTTTTTTTTTTTTTTTTTTTTGGGGGGGCGGGGTTGATATTATCTCAACACTAGCACCCCAAATTATGCCACTTGGATCATTGGAGAAGACTGGAATTCGTAAAAAGGTAGACCCGATGGCCTCCTGCTCACATTTCAAGTTTCAAAACAAATAGAGTTTGCCAAGTGGCAGAATAAAGCACTGAAAAATTCAAGACTACCCTGGAAAGTTCCAAGTGTGGATAGTGGGTGCATGGACATAGATGGGAGGGTATATGATTAAAGCTGAAACTGAAATTTAATGTGCGGCCAGTTCACACTGAAACTAAGATATCCATATAGTTTGAAATTTCCCCATCATCTTCCAAGGGGCAAAAATGTGGGTCCTGCAGTATAAATACCCTCTATGTCCCCATGGTGAAGAAAAACTTTTCACTTGGCAAATTCTGTTGCAAATTAGGTAATTTTTCTCAAGACACAAAAAGGAAGACAAGTTCTGGACCACAAAAAAAAACTAGGTAGATACAATCCTGAAGTGAGTGCTTCTGGAAGCAATGACAGTGCAACATGTATAAGGATGAAGCAAGTGTAAGCACAGAAGGAGAAGCTAAACCGATTAAGCACAACATAAGAGGACAAAAAGTATTAAGACAAGAGTATAGATGACTGTTGCACCATAATTTCATTGAAACTTCATATGCCTCAGTAGGTTTAGCCAAAGTACAGACCAGACAATATTAGACAACATAGCAATACTTTTATCACTTATTATATTTTATTTATTTCTTCGTGAGCGGTGGGGAGGATTGGAGCAGGCAAGCAGCATAGTGGATGAAGACAGTTTCCGAATAGAATTCCAGGATAACTATTAACTACCAGAGACTTTACCAAAAAATGCAAAACTGTTAAATAGGCTGCTGGAATATCTTAAGCCACATAACTAATAGGCAAGTATCATTTTGACATGCAATATCATATCTTCCATATTTTCACACCCCAGAAATGAGAAATTTCTGAAATTCTTCAGCTTGACACATTCTGACTAACAGTTAGCAATTTAAGGCATCCATGAAGATGGGTGGCAAGTGCGGAAGAGCTATCTGATTCATCAACAGTTAAAATGGCAAAGTAGTTGCATAGTACAGAAGAGCCAAACTCTTTCAAAGGTCAAAAATACATAAGACTTGATAATGATAGCATGTGTAAAAGAAAATACTCTTTAACTAAACTGGTTTTTCCAAGTAATAAAAACAAACTACTACCTCACACTCGTAATAGAACTGATAGATCCAGTAATCTGCAATGAACAAATTCTCTGGCATGAAGTTTTTCATCATCCATTAAAGGATTTTGTTTCATGAAATGATCCCTGGAAGTAGCTAGATGATTCCACAGTCCAGGATCATAGTTGGGGAGAAGTGAACCAAAAGGAGAAGGCAACATTTTGGAAGAGAACAGCAAGAAATGAGTGAATCCTTAGGTCAACTGCTAGATCCTAGACAGTAAAGAGCTAAGTGATACAAAATTTAGCAAGGGCATCCACATTAAGTCCAAAATAATTATCCCTGATCTAACTCTATGAACGAAGAAAGAGTTTTAACCTAAAAGTCTAAAACCATGTGAGAGATGAAAACAAATTCCCTTACATGAAGAAAACAAGTAATAAGCATGGAACAGTTAACAAGAATTATAGAAAAAATAAAATGCAAAAAAACACAAAAACAGCATCTGGTTTTAATAACACAAAGCCCATCTTTATAATTTGATGAAAAGTTAAGGACATAAAAATAGTCACAGATATTCTTGCAAACATGAAAGTGCCTCCAACAGAACCTGAAGACACTATGGAAGCCTGAAGTGATCCCAACTACCCCAAAACAAAAACAGACTTTGATGCCAGATGATCACAACATCGACAGGGTGTTCATCTATGAATGTGAGTTCGCTGTATATCATAAGAACCATGTCCACTCGCTCCGGACCCATATTGAGGACCAGCATCAGCACCACCACCCTGAACCTGAAATACAGAACATATGATATTTAGATATGTAGCAAGAGCCGTCCATATATTCTACAACTTGAACAGTACCACATCCTTTGTTGGACACTAAAGGGCATGCAAACTAGGGGATCTTAAGTAAAGATTTCATTTAAATTTCTCTTTTGTCACAACTTATTACTGTTTGTAATGTTTAAATAAGTACAAGCTGAAGCAGGAATAAGATTAAGAATAATAATTTATATCTAATTAATTTTTGTAATGATTTTATCAAGAAAAACACCACAGTAAAAAAAAACAACAACAATGAGGACTGAGAAGAGACCAAACAAAAACAGAAGGAAAAAAAATTCCGCAAAAACAAGAGTTCAACTCTAAAGAAAATAGCTGTGGAAGTGCCAATATTCTGGCCAGCTAATGCAAACGTATTGCTAGGTCTGGGATATCGAGAAAGAGCGCACAGCAAGGCAAAAACAAATCTAGCTCTTTTGAGACAAATGAGAGAACCTATAAGGAATACCAAAGGGAGATAATATCTAGCCAATATCCAAGAATCAATCACACTCCAACTCCCATATGAGGGATACAAAAAAGAGAAGGTTAGCTCAAGCCTGGAATTAAATCTCTCTAAAGGAATCTGCCACGTTGACAAACCTAGAAAAGCCAAAAGCAAGAGCAAGCAGCGGAGAAATAAAGGCAACACCAATGTTCCAGCCCAAGACAGAAAGTTAGGGCACATTAATCTACCCACTGACCCATCCTCAATGGCCACCAACATCAAATACGATAACACAAGCACATCCCCAACAAACCTCCCCTATTGATGAAACCGTGTGGCATGGGCGATTCCCCCCCAAGCCGGCAGAATGGGGAACCCTTGTCCTACAAAAATAGAGACCAAGATGAAGACGTAATCTCTTTCAGAACCACAGAAATAGAGAAAAGGCAGAGAAGACAGAGGAAGGCTACCAATAAAAAATCTTGAGCAGCAAGCATATTAACAAAGAGAAAAAAAGATCAGATAGCCTATGCTCATTACTTCAGTTCAGATTTTAGACCTGTGATCAGCAAAGACAGATCCAAAAATCATTAGGAACAAAATAAAATAACAAATCAGTGAACCCATATCCCAAAACCCCAACTAAGTTTCTGCTAAAATACCCACAATGCCAAAAGTGTTTGAACAGAATCCAAAGGCCAAACTTGAACCTGATTAGACCCAAAACCCCAAAGATAATTTCTCCCAAAACTAAAAACCCATCTTGATACATCACGACTCCCACATCACAGGTGACTCTACTTCATCTGTATTGCAGACCAACACCGAGGAAAATAGAGATCCTCCGGTAATGGAAGATCTGGGAGCCGTCAATGATCAATTTGAGGAAAAAAAAAAGAAAAGAAGAAGAAGAAAGAAAGAAAGATCCATCATTGGCATTGCAAGTTTTGCCTAAATGGGGAGAAGCAGATCTGGGAGCCAAAGCTGAAGGGACAAACCTTGGCATACTCTCCAACCTCGCGATTGTCAGGCACTTATCAAACCGTCCCAGCTCTTTTATGGAAGACCAGGAAATGGTGGGCCCTACATAATAACTTGCCTCCACTTTATATAACTTTCTCTTGGTAAAATTTTCCTTTCTGCCTTTTAGATGTGGAAACAAACGAACTAAGGAAACCTATTGACTCCCTACCCAAAAATTTGGGGGTTAAAAAAAGGAAATCTATTGATGAGAAGGGGGAATAGAGGCCCCATTACATCGAACAAGTCTTTGAAAAATAGCAGAAAAGTGCAATAACGAGGGGGGGGGATTAGACTCATTATGATCTCCTCAAAATTGAAACAAATCCCTCTCTATAATGATAAAACACCAATATCCTAAGAGAAGGATTCCCCAATCATTTGCCAACTCTCCATGAAACTAAGCAAATCAAGACTCGAGTTTTATCCAAGAAGAGTAGGCCTAGTAATAAAGAACGTGCCTATGAGAGTTAAGTAAAATCCTAACAGGCGAACACCCAATGATATAGACTAGTCATACTCAATCTCTGTAACATCTTTCTCCAAATGAAAACAGGGAAAAATGAAGCATACTGAAAAGAAATAAATCAAATCGCAATAAAAGAAAGAAACAAAGGAACAAAAACTTCCAAAAGTAAAAATATATATAATATCATTAAGGGCAAAAGATCCCCACACTGTCCGTGTGCAGATTCTTTCACACGCCCTCCCACAAAAAGTGAGGGTCCAACATATGTATTTTAATTTTATTTCATTTATTTTGGAAATTTAAGATCCACAGAGATGATACATTTTTCAGACACAGTGATTGGTGTGGCGTGCAGATTCCTTCCCACACTGGCAGCGTGGGAAACTCTACCTATCTTTAAATAAAATATGGGAGAAAAATGCAACAACCTATATGCCATAAATGAAAACAAAAGTGTGGAGGGGAGAGAGTAATGCAATCCCAAGGTTTTGGTTTGGATCACTTATGGACCCCACCCAATCAACAATAACTCCAAGTTTTTAAAGGAAATGGCAGTTTGGTAAATAAAAATAAATTTTAAGGTTGTTAGGTAGACAGAGAGCAGAGACACAAAAGGGATTAGTATTTATCAATCAGGGACAGACCAGGTAATAACACAAAGCAAGTATAAGGGCTAAATTAGAAATAAAGGGGAGGACCCCACAATAAAGGGCAAAAAAACCAGCAGAAAAGAAGATGCTTTAGAATGAAAGACCTCATATGGCCACTGTTTGACCTGAAAATTCAGGTGATAGATCATTTCACTCAACCCTGCTGAAATGAAATCAAAACTGGCAGAAGAGTTCAAGCCACTCTGATTGCAGGTTTTGATTTGCACAATCGGGGTGGTCTTTGGAAACAAAACCTAGGAGGAGGATCACTTATAGAAGAGAAACTTATGCCCAAAACTTCAAGGTAAACCGATTATCTTGGAGATTGAAATCAAAGTATATGGCTGTAAAGTACCATCCAACAGAGTAGGGACAAGAATATCAGTATAGCAAAAGAAGAAAGGGAAGATGGAAGAAGAATCATACCTGAGAAGTGGAAGAGGAGAGGTGAAAGCAAGAATAGAAGGACGAGGAGGAAGGGTATGGTCAACCAACCTGGTCACAAGAGACTCCATAATGGGAGGTGTAAACCCAACTCAAAATTTCATTCCATTATTCCATTCTTCATTCAGCTAATAATCTCCATCCATTACAAGCATGTCAATAAAAAAAGAAAATGATTCCAACTATATTAAACTAGGTAACAACATCAAACCAAAACTCATCTCCTACATTATCCTACTTCCCATAAAATAAAGATAAAATGATATCACAAAAATAATTAAACTTTTAAGTATCCTACTAGACCAAATTTGGATCCGTTTCGTCCCGGTCTAGGCTTCCAAATGCGTTCAGGCTGGTCCACCTTACCAGCAGCACATTCCCAACTAGCAATGGAAATATGCTATGTTTGGTGTCCATCCCAATATCTAAATATCAGCACGATAGCCTTAACTACCCAGAAACCAAATATATTTCTAATGAGATCCGATTCAGAATTATTAAATGTCCAAGGTCTAATATGAATTCATTTCAAAGGTATTCCCTGATTTTTCCATGTCAAATTGTAAACAAACAATTCAAAACTACCTCAACTTTTTAGAGCAGGCCCAAGTCTAGTAGCAATGATTCAACATACTTTTTTCTGCCCCGTTTGGGAACCTAGTAAAATTCAAATACAGTTGCTGCGAGCTCTTGAAAACAATATGGTCATTCAATATTCATCCATCCACAACAAAGTTTCCAATTTAACATGCTTAAGGGATAAATTCAGCAAAATGGCCGACAAAGAATTGGAATATGAGATTCCCAAACAAACTTCATGAGTACAGAGATCTCAGCTCCACTTACAAGTGCACTGTATTCAGATACGTCCCAAGTGCCATGCAAAGGTAGCCTTCAAGTTTGATAGTCAAACATGGTTCGAGGTCCTTCTATATTCTCCTTTCTTTTTTTTTTTTTTTTTTTCCCTGGCGAGTTGAGACCATAAGCGACATTAAAAGCATACATTAACTTGACTAAGATCTCAGTTCAAATTTTAATTTCAATTCAACTCGACTCGGTCGAACCAGCCACGTGACCATGGGTTTTAATGTTTTATACCTCATTTCAACTCGAAACTCGCCAGTCTTTCTTCTTTTAAGAAAAAATAAAAAATAAATAAATAAAAACAATTCAGGGTTTTGGTGCTTCTCTTTGCAAAATCTCACCTCAATTGTCTCAACACCAAAATTAATATTGGGGATTGAAGATTTGACACTTCAACGTCAACTATTTGAGTTGCATTTCTTCTCAAGAACATTTGTAGGTAACAAAATTACTCAATAACTATTTTTTCCATATAAACATGATCAAAAATACTTGGTTGTTGACAATGGATTGATGGAAGCCTAGGGTAGAGCTCACCAACATCGTAGACTACTAACCTAGGGTTTGAAGTCAAAGAGCCTAGATGACAAGTTTCAATGGCAAACTTGGCCATATGGCCACCGAAACCCATCCCCGAGTTTTTCTGTCAAAAAATACCAAGTTTTGCCAAGATTTCGCCATATCTCAGTTTTGAGCCTGGGCGAAACCGAGACTTCAAACCATGGTCATAAATACCACTGAATAATATGAAATGGACATCTAGAGAAGTACGATACTATCTCTATGGTACACTCTCTTACAAGTAGATAATGTAGATTACTCATCATCGACAGATGTTTCAGCATTTCAAGTTCTATAATCAATGTTTTGGACATGAACAGCATTCTCTGCATAACATAGATCCGGAGTTTTCCCAGCATCAATAATAAAGGGTATTTGATTGATTGTCATACATACAAATGGGGAGAAAACTGATGAAATATTGAACAAATACCTGGTGCAAGCCATGAGGATCAGCATATAAACTTCCTCCATACCCCATGTCAGAATTTCCATAATTTCCAACAAATCCAGGACCTATATAGAAAAAATAAATAAATAATAATAATGAGAGAATCCAATGGACACAGGTCAGATGGAGGAAGACATCAGTCAATACAAGGTGTTCACTGGAGAAGAAACAATAAAACAAGGAAACGTCATACCAGGGTTCGCTGCAGCAGCAGCTGCTGCACGAGCTCTCTTCTCCGCATTAGCAAGCTCTGCGCGTAACTTTTCAGCTTCACGAGCCATGGAAGCCATATTTCCCTCCATCGCCCGACCATGTTCCAGATTTTCAGCACGCACCTTCTTCTCGTATTCAATAGCAGCCCTGGTTAAATCGAAAGAGTAAACAATTTAACTGATTACTAAACCGCAGCCGTCGACAGAAATAGTAAGCACATAATCATATCTGAATCATCTGATAATTTATCTACAATCGTGCCACGAAGGAAACACCAGAATGCATGGATTAAAACCCTCGACGAAGCCAATGAGACCTAGAAATGGAAAATTGAAACTAAGGTTACCTTCCCCTTTGGATCTCGCGACGCATATATTCGATTTCGGCCTTGATGGCGGGCGCCTGCTGCAAGTCGGCACGGGCTCTTGCGAGGTCACTGTTGATGGTCTGCAACTGAGCAGTGAGGTCCTGCCTGGCAGCACTCAACTTCTGAACATCAACTCTGACCTGAGACAACTCCGCATTAAAAGCGTCAATAGATCGGACCTCCGCCTCCATCTTCAATGACCGCTCGTAGACGTCTCGTATCTCGGCATCTCTACCTGCCTTGACGCTGGCAGCAGTCGCCGATAAGTGGCGAAGCTCCTGCTGGGAAACGACGAGGTCCTGCTTTAGGGCAACATGGGTCGCCGCAAGCCGTTGATTGTCGTGGAGAAGGCCCTGGATCTCGCGGTTCTGAGCGATGAGGTGCTCTTCGATGATCGCTGGGTGCGGGCGTCCAGCACCGGCGGATAAGGGGACGCGATGATGGCGGGGTAAGGGCTCTTCCATTAAGGAGGGATGGGGAAGGGGTCCTCCCCTAGGAAATGGCACCTCTCGATGATTAGGCAGCATACGATTTCTTCCGGCCATTTCCACCGGCACCGTTGGCTCTCTCTCTCTCTTACTACAACTTCGCTATTGTCGCGAGCTGCAATGAGGCGCAACTTTTCTAGCGCCGACGTTGTCACTTGATAACGCCAAAGTTTCTAGATTTACGGGGCTCCGTAAGTACGGATGCACAACGTCGATGTTTTGTTGATTGTTGATACTTGATACTACGGAACAATATTGGTTTTTTCGGCCGGATAGAACCGGTCGACCCAGTATTCCTTATTCCTGGTTCCGACGTTGATGAGGGTGCATACATGGGCAGGGGGTTTGTGTCTCACAGCCCTCTATATCTGGACGCAATAACCGTATAACTTGGGAGCATTCTTTTGCCCATAAAAACAATTGGAGGGAGATCTACATGCTAGTGGAGTGCAATGCACCCATGATTCACATAGCATCCTTCACAACCCACGATAATGAGCTTCTCGCCATCATCAAAATCTATTTGAAGCAACATCGATGCATCCGTCCTCTACTACTACAACCCATCATCATTGCAACTGTGGTGGATATCGATGCTTTATCGTGGTGCTCCCTCTCTCTATGGTAAAGGTGAGCAGAAAAATGGTATAATCTCTTGTGTAGGTTTTCTGATTTGGGCTAATGGGAATTAATGTGACGGGCAGTGCAGAATGGCCTAATCTTTGGTGGAGTTCTTTTGATTTTAGCTAATGGGAATCAATACAATAGGTAGTGGAGAATGGAGATCCATAAGGGAATGGTTTTTTTTTTTTTTTTTTTGGCCTAATGGGAGTTGCTATGTGGGTTCTTGTAGGAAGTATTTCAAGCATTGAAAAGAGTTTGGCATGATGTGAGGGTGGTCGAAGGAGATTTTTGGTGGGTGGTGGTGGTGGTGGTGAAGGAGAGAGAGGTAGGGAGAGAGAGTTGTGGTTGTGGAGGTGTGAAAACAATAGATTTTAGACCAAATAGGATTTAAGTTCTCAAAGACAGAGTCACCATCTACATCGGGATTTATCATATTCATGATAAATTACGATATAAGAAAGGTGTTAGGCATTAGTCATGGATATACATGGATATATTAAACATCATGGAGTCATTTTCCAGCTATATCATACTAAAGGGAAAAATGTTGGGCACACTAATGTTGTGACAGCATTGTTTGTCTATTGCCTCCCCCTCCAATCCCAACTCTCCATTGGTTGAGATATTGTAGTTCCAATAAATCGAGTAGCATGCCAACCTCCTTCCGTACTTTAAAAACTCATTTTTAACCATTTTATCATAATGATTTGTGACACTGGTAGGGGCATGAGAATCTTCAATGTTACATAGAAGACCTAACAATATTTTGGAAAACCTTAATTATTATCATATTTTTTTTTTTTTGCCTTAATTATTATTTATTTTTTTTTTTTTGGTAGAATAGATTAATACTAAGTAACCTACTTTGGGGTGGCAAAACGAGGTATTTACATAATGCTTTTTATCTTTAAATGAGATCGTAAAACAACGAAAATAAAATAAGCGACAAAGGTCCTCAAATCATGGGGGCTTGGAAAATCTCTCACTATCTTGCTCAAGAGTACTTAGGTCCAAACAAGAAAAAACAAGAGAAAATTACATGATTACCCACTTTTAGGTTTCTCTTTACAAAATTACCCAATCTTTGTTTCAATTAACAAAAATACATTATTTTGGGTTTGAGTTTACAAAATTACCCAAAACAGTGTTCATCCACCATTTGAAAATGTTTTTTTTTACTGGTTTACCCCCACCTCCTTCTCCTTCATTTAAAGCCCCTTCTCTTTCTCCTTTCACGATGGATCTTGCTAGAGTTCCCGGACTTCCCAAACTCTTGTTCTCTCTCTATGTACCGCTTCTTTTCACTTGCAACAAGTGGTAGTTGCGAGCAGTAGCGACAGTGGTCAAGGTGAGGATTGGAAGCAACTCTTTCTCTCTTTAAGTACCACCTCTTTCACCTGCAATAAACGTAGTTGTCACTGCAATGAAACATGGACTAGGGGATGCCGCATTGAGAAATATTGCTTCAAATCATATATTTGTAGTTGCTCTACCGAATGGAATCGGCACTTTAAATCATGTGTTCGAGGTTCTAAACCTGATTCAACTGTAAATGATAGGATCAGAGCTCCCTGTTCTATGTTCCGTTATGCTATTAATGAGTTATGATTTATTTTATTCAAATCTCCTTGGATCACTTGATCATTGTGAGGCTGCATCAGTGTAGAAGGTCTACAAGCGACCATTATGAAAGCTTTGGAATACTTGGCAATGGTTTATAACTTAATGGAAATCAAAGGGAAGTAATGATTTTTATTTGACAGGGTCATAGGATCTTTCTCAAAGAGAGCTTGTAAATTCAAGTGTTCCATGTTTCTGTAGCAGATAAGGAACTGAATATAGGCTCACTGGCTGTGTAAGACGACAGGTTGAAGGTTTATGTAAAAGCAGTGGACAGGGCATCATCGCGCCAAACAGAGAACCGACACAGAAAAATCCAAATCCTAAACAAAAGTTCCCTTCAACTGCAAATTTGCAAAATTTGAAATCAAATGGTCTCATTCGAGAACTTTGGTTAGGATCCACCTAAAAAAGAGGAAGAGAAGGGGAGTTTGGGGATCCTTGCGCTTATAAAAGATTCTTTAAGAAAGAAAAATTAGGGGATAGAAGGGGATGGGAGAAGGGAGGTAAGGGTTAAAACTATCAAAAAACATCCTCATTTGATGGATGAATTATGTTTCGAGTAGTTTTGTAAATCTAGACCCAAAACAATGCATTTTTGTTAGCCCGTTTTTGTCAATGAATCATAAATTTGAATAATTTTATAAAAGAAAATCAAAAAATGGGTAATCATGTCATATTTATATATTATTTTTTGTTTGGGAAAATGTTGGGTATGTCGCGGATATCATGTATGCTGGTATCCATTGTGTCTATTTCTCTATTCTCTTTTTCTGAAATGACCCTAATATTATTCTTGAATGATACTTCATCATGTGTTCCCATTGGTACTATCCACTAGCATACTTGGTATCGGCGGTATACCTATCCCTAGGGGTGTCAATTCCTAAACCAAACCGGTAAAACCGGCTGGACCGAACAGATAACAACACGGATCGAACAGAACCGAAGCCTTATTGGTTCGGTTATGTTTCGAGTATTGCAACCCCAAAACCAAACCGAACCGCACCGAAAACCGGATGAACCCGAAATCAAACCGAAACCGGCTCAAAACCCAGACCGAAACCAAAACCAAACTGATAAGAAACCGAAACACTCCAAAATTCATTAAAAAAATCAAAATTTGCATAGTTTTATATACATTTGTATGAAAAGTCGAATCCAAACTAGACCAAAAACCAAAACCAACTCGGTTACAAATCGATTTAAGAAACTGAAGTTCAACAGTTCAACATTTGGTTGTTTCCTAATGGCTCCATACCGGTTTAAAAAACCGATCCAAACCGAAATGAACCTGATAAATCCAAATCGGTACCAACCCGAACCCAAACCGCATCGAAGCCGACACCGGACCGAAACCGATAAATCCTTAATGGGTCGATTTCAGTCAGTTCTAAAGTCACACCAAAACCGATGGAACCGGACCAAAACCGCACCAAACCGGACCGTTGACACCCCTACCTATCCCTCTCCCTTTTTGTTTTGGATCGAAGTCTGTTGTATATTATTAGAATCACTTTATCGTGTACCAAGCGTTATATGATTAATTTCCCTCCCAAATGACGAAATCAAATATGTCAAAATGTGGGGAACGATGGCAGACAATATCCCTGTTTGGCTGTCCCGTTCCCAAGTTGAAAAGCGAAGGTCTTGTTCTTTCACGTTATAATTTTCCAATGCTGCTCGCTTCACTTTTGTTCGATCTTAGGTTGTGTTTGGATGCCAAGAAAAGAAAAGAAAAAAAGCAAGAAAGAAAAGAAGTCTCAAACCTCTGGAATTATTCGCAGATCGGAGGAGGGATCTCTCCAAATTCTGGACTCAGTTTTTAATTTCGAGAGATGTGAAGTTGTTAGTCAAAACTGTATCTAAACTGGATCTTGCTTGACAGAGTTTATGAGATCCAAACTTGTTTCTAATCTTCAAGAGGTCGCTGAGAACTCGTTTATATTATTCAACTGGCGATTTGGAGGCAAGTTTTATTCCATCCATGCATTTTCTAGGGTTTTGCGAACTTTTTTTTTTTCCTTTTAAAATTTTCTCTTATTTTCCTTTTTTGTTGATGTTACCGTTTTAGTTGCTTTCAAGGATCAATCTAGTGATTCCTTGCATACCTAAAATGTATTAAATTTTTTAGATTCATCCAAGTTTTTAAGTATGTTACTTGGTTCTTACTTTCTTCATACCGCTTATTGGCATACTATAGAGGAAGGGCTCACATTTAACAATGGTCATGAGATGCAGCATTGTCTTTCATCTACGTTGTTCTTACTTTATGCATTTAATTTCTATCCTAATTTCAGGAATTTTATTCTTCATTCCATGAACTTTAAGGAAAAAAATTTAATCTTGTAATTTTATATAATGGGGATATAATTTGTATACTTTTCTTGTGTTCGTCATCATTCCATGCACTCTTATGCCTACAGCACAATGGCGTTGATCCCAACTCACACTTCTTCTTTGCAGACCAGCGAGCTATCAATCAAGTCAACAACCTTAAGGATGCTGCCGTGGCATTAGTTCATTCAAATTCCAGTATTTTCTTTCCTTCATGTTAGCACATATAAGTAGTTGTATCAAAATAAAGGACCCTTTCCCCTTTTTCCTTGTGTTTGTGATATAACAAAGAGAGCTAATGAATGATAGATGAATTTCCATGAAGGGTGCAGAAGATTTATTTTGTTTAATAGAACAATTTTACCTCCACAGTCTGTTTGTTTTGTCTTTGCTTCAAAGTCAATCGGTGGTCTTGTATGTTCTTCTCTTTTGCTGAACTTCTTGTTCATTTAAGAAATGAAAAGGATCATATCAAACTAATGATCCACTCTACAGAAAAAATAGTCATTATCATTTGTACACTAAGGTTGGGAAGCTATTACCTCTGTATCTTTTCTGCTCCTCCCCCCCCCCCCCTTCCTCCTCCTTTGGGTAGATGTCCCCGGTTCTGATTTTTCCATGGAGTGCATTATCCCAAAAATTTCTTTGTAGAAATTACCCATTTTCTTGTCCCATTGTTATCAGAGATATTCTGGTCTTTTGGAAAGGTCTAATCCTTTTTAATTTTGATATTATAGAATATTCCTCTTTCATTTCCCTTTCCCGTCTGGTCTATGAGTTGGACAGTGGTCCAATTTTAACATGTAAAAACTATAGTACAGTGTGTAAGGATTCTTTAGTAGACTCTGTTTCATAACCTGATTTACTCATTGTAAGCTCATTCCCTGTCTAGGTGATGATAATGGAGGAACATAATCATGGGTATCAAGGCTCTGAAACACGAGGAGTACTTGCGTCAGGAATCATGATATCCACACATACTGAGCTTCTTTCTGAACCCAATAGTTCACATGCAGAGGGATCAGGAGTTAAAATTCTTCAATTGAGGGATTCACATAAAGGAGACTTCTACAACATGCAGTGACCTATCTAAAATTCTAGGTATCCAATGCATGTACTTCTCTGTTGGTACTTGGTGGCTTCATATGTAAGCTGATGTGGCCTACATTACCACATTAGCAGTAACCACTCTAAGCAGTTATAAGTGGGAGTTACGTAGCGTTCCCCTAACCACCTTGATGGGAGGTGGTTACTGTGGGTGGTATAAGGTAAACGTATGTAGGGTCCCTCATTTTATGTCGATGGTAGAGAAATCCATCTCTTCTCTACATTCCTGAGAGACAAGAAACCAGAAGCACCTCTTTCCAAAACCTTCTTCTCTCTCTCTCTCTCTAACTGGAATTGCATCACCTTAGTTAGAGAATGAAAGGAATGCATGGACAGCAAAGGTGGGATTGCGATCCTTGAGGAGGTAAGTTCCGCTACCCTCTCCCTTTGGTAAATGTTCTTACACCATAATCTTGTCTCTTCTCTGATTACCTATGGTAGAATGGTAGAGTGCAGAAGATATGATGTCTCATCTTTTTGGTTTGAGCAATCTCCACGTCTCCTTGGGAAGTCTGAATGCTTTCTCAATTCCATATTTGTGACAGCTATGGCATGGTTAGAGCAGAAATCCCAATTGTATAATTTCTGCTTTGTGCAGGAGTTTGGCTTATTACAATTCTCGTAAGTAATTTTTTTGTTGCTGCTAATGGACATTACATTTGCCATGTTGTTAGCTGACATGTTCTTTTTATCAACATGGGTGCTTTTGAACAATGAAGGGAGCACCAAAATGAGGACTACCCTTTGGGGCTGCTCATTTTTAATGTTTATTAAGTATACCCTCATTGATCATATGTGACTTCACGTCTCCTCAATTATATCTTTCATTCTCTTGGTTGGTATTAAATTGGTCTTTCGTATCATCGTTCCTTCTGTTTTAAGAAGACCTTGTAATCCAGTTGGTAATTTTTGTATTTTATTTGTTGATTCATCAGTTCAGGCATAGACATCAAAATGCTTGAATAAGAAAACAGTTAAACAGAGCATAAGTCATGGTTTATGTATAGCAAGTTCAATTTTCAGAAATGGAATTAAGAAGTGAAACATGTGAAAACTGCATGAACATCAAAGCAAGCAGCAGAGTACTGCTGAAAATGTAGAAAAGGTCATTCTCAGATCTTGAAGGGTTGGAATAAGGGAAGATTGTTCAACATATTCTTGGGATTTCTCATAAACTTATGTGTTTTTCTTGAAAATCATAGCCTACGTCTCTTGGCATAGGAGTCACAATGATGAAATGGCGGTCTTACTACAACGGGAGCAAATAGGTGGGTCAAGTTGTAAGGAATTGAAGATTCTTGAAGGTGTATTCACCACTGAAGTGATCGATTAATTGGTCAGGACGCGCTTATCATCATTGTGGTACACGCAACATACATGCAGAGTTGGACAGACCAATTTTAATGGTCAGACCTGCATAATTTCTAGAGTTAAAACCAAGCAGAGATGCAGATAGCTGTCAATATCCATCTTCTGTTCTCATTATGTGTTATGTTCTTTTGCCTTAATTGATGTTGTAAAGAAGGATTTAAGCATGCAGGGCCATATGCTAAAGCCTCCAGACAGCATGGGTAAAAGCATGAAGTTGTTGAATTGTACTTCAGTGAGTTTGGTGGGTGAGCCCATGCAAATTGTTTGGATCAGATGATTGAATCAATCTATCTATAGATTTCCTTCGAGCACTGACAACCTACATCTTCTTTCTTGTTTTGTATGACACAGCTGGCTGCCTAATGGCAAATGCTAAACCAGGTGAAGATTCTTTATTGTGAAATAATTCTAAAAGCAACCACAAATTTTTTTTTCTAATATTAGTAACTGGAATGCCATTTCTATTGAAAATTTTAACACATACTTCCCATCCCTGTATTGTTTTGCTACCATATATGTTTGAGTCTTGATCTCCTAGAATTTTACTTCCATGCAAGTCATGCACCATAGAAATCCCTTTTTCAAGTGATATACTTAGGAGTTGACTTATATGAACAATTTAGTATAAACAAGGAGGTTAATAAAGTAGGTTGGCCCGATTATAAGTATTTAATAAAAGAAAACATAGTGTGTGATTTTAAAAGCCAAAACATAGTATGCTAGACACTTCATATTTCCCTTGCGTTTCTTATCATTTTCTCTTGTACTTCATCTCTTCTCTGTCTCTCTCTTGGAAGGGATCCTTTAATTTTTCTTTGAGAAAGACTATCGTATTTAGTTGATGAATTTAATATCTAGTCTCTTGAATAGTATAAATATGTGTTTTTGACAATTGGTGATTATTAGAAGGGTGGCTGACAAGTTGATACTTAGCTGAGTTTTGGTTAAAGACAATGATCTATTTGGACAGAGTGGTGTGCAAACATTGTCCTCTCTCTCTCTCTCTCTCTCTCTCTCCCCTCACCTGCCCTGATTTATTCGCTTGGAAACCACTACTATGACATCTCGCTCTCCGTCCCTCAAATGTTTCCTAAATCTCCCAAAGGAATCCAGTATTTTAAGCAACTGCCCATTGGTCCTCCAATTGAAAATCCCTCCCTGTGGGAAACATCTGTTGGTTTGGAAAGCTTTCCCCCTCTACTCATTTGCCAATTTATTTTTGAGAATTCTAACACTTGAGTGTATTTTGATTGGCAATTCTTGATTGGACCCATCGACCATTCAACATGCACTTCATTTTGAAATTTAGAAGACATGGGTCAATTTCTTCTTTTTATATTTCCCTTTTTTGTTGTTGGGGGTGGGGGTTTTGCGATGCTAGGACCTCTGAAACTTGCCCAGTTCATCAAGGTTATAGCTGTGGGTTGCCTAACCCAAGCCTGGTTTCAGTGCTCATCTCTCTCTCTCTATCTCTTGTTTTCCCCCTCAACAAACTCTTTTCCTCTCTCTTTCCTTTTTTCCCTCTAATGTACTTGACTCAATGAAGCTTTTTTCCGACATGGGGTTTTCTCCTTTTGTATTTACATAAGTTATTCATTTTCATGCATCTGTTGCACTGAATTTTTTTTGGCCGGTGCGAGCCTATCCTGCTGAAGATGATATCCTAATCTTTACACTTGTTTGAATATAAGGATTAGGAAATTGTTTTCGCTGAAAGCTTCAAATGTAATTATTATCATATTTTATCAGGATAGAAGACATTTTGTTTGACTGTACGTTCTTATTTTTCTTCTTTTCAGAATCAGAGGTGGAGCTTGTGTGGTGAGACACTTACTCCTTAAAAAAAACGAGAGCAACCCAGACACTTTACTCTTTTCTTTATTTATTTATTTTGATATTTTTCTATGTATGATGTGTGTGTGTTTATTTATTTATTTTTGGGCTGACTTAAGAACGTGCCTCTTATGAAGGGGTTATGTCATGATGAGCCTTAAATTACATATAACCCACTTTGTTTCAGAACATATGGAAAATTAGACCTCATCAAGAAGATCTTATTAAAAAGAAAGAGAAAAATAAGTTTTTTATTTTTGGTGATAAAAAAATAAGTTATTTAGAAACATGGTATATCGGTCATTTTCCTCTCTTGTTTCTGGCATTGCTTTTATTTTTCTCCACCTTTCTGTTTTTGTATAAGATATTGGATGGTCATGTTTTTAAGTAGATGCCTGACCACATAAAGCTCTTTATGCAAAACATGAAAAGATAATGTTTTTATTAAATAAAAATACCAAGAATTTGGTCGTTGCTATCACTATTTTTCATGTATGAAAGCTAATATATAAATCTCGCCTGGATTAATTATTAGTTATAAATTTATTAATTTATAATTGCCACTACTTTATTTGAAATGTTGATACATTGGTTTTAAGAGTTTAGTTCAATTTTGATAGGGTTAGTGGTGGAAATCAACACTCTTGTTTTCAAGACCATTCGCACAGAACAAAGAGGAACAATGTTCTAATTATTGGGATGCTATCAGCATCATATTATATATATTGTTGCTTCGTAATTATGGCCTACTCTTGCAGTCTAATTAGTATTGAAGTTTGTATATTGTTTGACTATAAATTTTCTTTATTATTATTAAAAAAAAAAAAAACTTGAAAGGCTGCGTGACCCATGCACATAAATATAGAAGTGGCAAAATGACTGTCTTACCTTAATGAGAGATGAAAATCTCGCCCGGTTGATGCTTTTGCATGTGCTTCACTGCGTTCAAGCTTTTCGTTGACGTAGGAGTCATGCTATCTTTCAAAGAAACCTCTAATTATTAATTTTTTTTTAGGGAAGGGTCTAGGGGGTTGGTGGGGGGATGCAGACAATGGAATGATTTACATCTAGTGGATTGATCAATTGGTTACTTCGGCCGACTGAGTCAGGAGTAAGTGATTCAATCTAAAGAGGTGGATCGTGGAGAAATCTGGCAGATCTTTAAATTGGATATCAAGAGATGACTCTTTAGTCAAGCTTTTGAAAGAGTATTGAACACTATTAAAGCTGAAACAACAGCATTTGCCATTAACAAATGTAACAAGTTATGTAAGCTCTGTAACCAAATGATCATCTATCCCATTTACCCAAACCAGATTGGGGTTTTCGGCATCCTCCAATGTCCTGGTAGGATGGAAGGTAAGGGAAGCAAGCGATATAACAGAACTAATGGGAGCTGCTTGCCACCTATTGGCTAATGGATCAACTTCAGCCATGCATACAAACACAAAACACTTTGATTCAAACATGCAGTCAGTTTTTAATATATGTGAAAAATTTTTGTGATCAAAGTTGGCAAAAGTCTATAGTTTTTGGTATAATATGGGTAAAATCATTTTACAGTTGTACTAGAAAAAACGTGTAAGATATAGATAGATTTAAAAAAGAGAAGGTTTTTTCGAGTGGCTGAACAGGGTACAGTAGCACTTTCGTGTCTATCTCTCTTCTCCACTTGAAATGATCATGCTGCCCTCCTATATATATGATACCATATTGTCGCACTTAATTTGTGTGCTCCCCTATGCTGTTTGCTTGAAGGACATCTCTCTTTTTAAAAATAATATAATGGTAAATCTTTTTCAAATTATTTATGTTTAGTAGCGTAGATGTGTTGTTGGGAGTTTATTATAATGGACCGAGTTTTTTGCACCACGATCAAAGAAGAATCCCTTAAAGTGATGGGTGTTTGTGTGATGGGATGATTATCATTAATAAAGCGGAGGGTGTATTCTACTTTGGCTAGTAGAGGGAGGGGGTGATAATGGGAACAAGATCCTCTCTCATGTAAAGAGCGAGCTCAACTCACATCCGATGGTTGGGAGCTCCTTAGAGTGTGTGCTTGGGTATTGTGCTGCACTGGACACATTGGAGGGGATTGAGTCCGGTGATAATGACCATGGATGGGTGGATGAAGTCTTCGTGCCTTGTGAATGAATCTTTCTTCTTATTGTAATTTTTTCTTCCTAATTTTGGTTTTAAATGTAACTTACATTATAGGGAAAATTTTGTTATAAAGATCCCACACTCTTCCTCCTCCACCCATATTGGACGAATCATCACCCTCTCTTCCTATTGATGTAAAATTGCATTCTAACATTGTATGGAATTAGGGTTTCAAAAATTGACGAATTAGATTGAGAATCAGCTGATCCACCTCAGAATCGGCACTAACTAATTTAACCAATTCAATCTGATTTATGACTGAATTTGATAGATTTTCATCGATTTTTCTAGAATGTGCCAGTTAAACAAGCCCTGACCTCACCCCTTCCAAGGAATGCCTTCCAACCCTACAATGAAAGAAGAAATATGGCTTTGACCGTAACGTGGGCCCATTCTATTCTATTCTGATAGAGGGTACCGATTCAAATCAGGAATCGGTACTGATCGATACGGATGCGGATATTCTGAGTTTATGAAACCCTATCCCAGAAAGAAAAACATCATCATCTTGTAACATATGAAAGACGAGATGAGATGCTTCAAAGGAAAAAAAAAAAAATTTCAGAAAAAGGAATCTTCATAACCACAAGAAGCATTTAATGCTGCATTGAAGCTCGCATGTTTTCTTCTTCAAAGAAGGTGAAAGATGTCTGTTTTTTCTCTTACTTTACTATCTAAACAAACAGAAACACAATATCAAGGTTCTTGTCACCTTTTTAATTTCTCTTCTTCCTAGAGCTTCTAGGAGAGGTTGAAACTTGAAACTTCGAAAACCGTAGAGTTCCATGAGGTTAACTTAGCTTTAAAACTCAGCCAAGGGGACCCATTATCTTATTTGTTTCTAAGGGGGTAGAGAGAATCAAAACAACTCAGTTTATAAGATATGATCAGAGACGATGACAACAAGGAAAGAAGAGCTGTTCTTCTTGGAAGAGAAGATGTTGAGCTTAGAATCATGTGGAGTGCATTAAATGCAAAAGAGTGCGGAATAGGGTTTAGGGTTCTACAACTCTCATTTTATAAATTTCAATCTCTCTGGAAATAGGTTTTTATTTTTTATTTTTAATTAATTTTTACACAATCCTTTGTTTGATGTTGGATCTCATTAAGTGGACCTCATTAATGACTTAGTGGGTGTTTTTCTTCGGTTGGTGTTACTTATTAGATAAAATCTTGATGGGTCTTATAGCTTGAAGCAGTCATTTTTTATAATATTTTAAGTTGGGAGACGATGCTGATTAGTGTTTTAGTTGTTACAGGAAGACGGATCTTGAAACCTGTTCTATATAATCCATGGTACGATGCACACAAAATTTTCAAGCTTTTTCAATTAATTCATGGATGCATCATGGTCATTTATATGGATTTGATTCACTCTTTTTTTTCCCTCTGTTTGAAAATTATTCTTCGAATATTAAGGTGAAAAACTGGAATTAATGCAACAATTCAACAAATACATACTTTGATAAAGAAAATTTTCATCTTTACCAAAAAAAAAGATAAAGAAATTTTTCATTAAACATTTAAAGAGAGAGAGAGAGAGAGAGGGGAAATTACAAAAGAAGCCCATCGACCGGAATAGCATCATCGATAAAACTATTAACTAGGGTAACAAATATATAAACTTTATGAAAAAATTATCTCTCAATATTGTTAAAATTATTTTTTGGACTGAATTTTTCTTCACCCACAAGGAAGATGAAGAGAGGATATCTTTTCAATTGCTACATCACTTCGATAGAATTTGAAATAGTAAATGACATTTCAGACATTCAATATATAGGAACTGAGTAATTATAACCCTCAATATATGAGTATTCTCTTCATCAACGGTGAATGTACTAGAATCTCAAGGAAAAAAGCTTATCAGTTTTCCTCCACCTATTAAGTTAGACTGAACTTAAAATTATTTAATCAGAGCAATGATAAGGATAGAAACCTATGACTACAGAGTCTCAAGAGCAATCATAATAACTAGGATTTAAATGTTCGACTATGTTAAAAAATGGATGCTATGTCTAGTTGCTTGATAATGATAAGGGGATGAGTTCCTTGTCAACCGTTTAGCATACACTAGAGTTTCCCAATGTTTGTCTCTCTCCTCCCACAATAGGAGGTATATATATTATTTCATAAGAGGAAGGAGAGAGATAGACACAAGGAGGTGCTAGCATATATTATACAGCCTGCAGTTGGTGTTCTTATCCCCAATGATAAATAAATAAAAATTTACGATAAGGTTGAGCTTGCTGATAATATCCTTAATAATAAAATTATTATTATTTTCTTGAAAATTAATCAATGATAGGTGGTCCTATTTTTTATTTTTTTTGGGGTACACGACCGGTGGTCCTAATTTACTTCATTAAAACAAATGGAAAAAGAAGCATACGCAGCTAAAGTGCATATCCCAATACACTTTCTCTCTCACACATAATAAGTCGTGGGGCCTACATTAACATTCTCTTTCTTAACTTGACCATGTGGTCCCATATGAATGATGCCATTCTTCAAGTGTGTCGTGCGCACTCCTTCTTACACTGTCCTTGTAAAACCCTCTTCCAAAACTAATATATAGTGAAAAAGCAAAATGGAGAAGGAAGATCTAGTGAAGTTGTTCATCACACCCTAGCAAAGACTTTCATTGATATGGAGGATCTTATTTTTGACTTAATTAATCAAAGCTTACCCATCATAGGCGAGAACAATGTGAAGGAATTAAAAGGCAATGGTTTCCATGATTCATATACCGATTGGTTGGTACACACTACACACCCATGTGCTAATGTGATCATCTGGGAATGCATGTGCGTGTGCGTGTCCGTGTGATGTACGTGCATGTCCGGACAAGCTCATGAAAATTAAATAAAAATTAATAATGACGACATAATTACATATAATGTGGGTGGAGCTTTAATTCCCTATATTGCCCTTGAAGGTGGGAATTGCCGAAAGGGTAGTTCAGTCTTTTCAGATTTTTTTAAGGAAGATAAATTGACAACAGCTAAGAGGCTTGAATTCAAAATCTCTCCGTGAGCATGGGCTTTTTACTCACTATAGCTCACCAATTGCATTAGACACTAAAGCAAATGAAAGAATCTAAATGGGCCGGATCAGGTTTTGCACTTGCACCTTCATGTCCAGGGTTAAAGAATTGAATCAAGCATTTGATTCGATTCCAATTCAAATTGGATTGAATTAATCTAAATTGGCTGGTTCTTCCATGTATAGCATTGTAAATCGGATAAAAAATGGGTTAACAATCTAAATTTTTTTAAATGGAGAAAAGTTTTTCAGTTAGCCAACTGGTTTGGAGTGATAAACCATGGAAATGGAATAAAACCCGCCCCTTATTTGATGAATAATTGAAAGTATTCCTAAAATACCCCTAAAAGTGAATGGAGTGCTGATCTCGAAACCCATTCCCATAAAAAATATGATATATATGTTGTGATAAATTATATGGCAAGTGTTTTTTTTCTGTGAGAAGCCCTTGTGCCACTGATAAAAAAAGCGCAATGACCATCGTGCCCCTCTTGGAGGCATACACCCATCATCCCTGTGTCTGTGCATAGGAGCCTCTCATAGATACAAGTTTTTATCCTCTCTCTCTATATGTATATATATATATATTTTTCATAACTTCTAAATTATAATTATTAAACATATATAAGCATGGATGCATGGACAAAAAATTCTTCAAAAATCGATAGGTCCAATATCGTGTTTCATCTTAGGTTTTTAAACATTATTTGCTCTTTTACTCAAAACAAAACAAAAAAGAAAACCTTTTTTGCAATGCAGAATTTATTAAAAAATAATCCATCACCTACAGCGCGCTGTGTGTAGTACTTATACAGGTGAGGCTTATATTTTGTCACAAATGTATATTTATTCATGTATTTACCAAGGTACCCTTAGAGGTGCGGTGGAGAGAGAGAAAATGTGTGTTTGTGTGGATGTGCGTTCACGTGAATGTCTGTTGCAGACATTCACCGTCGAGCCCTTGTCCCTCGGGCCCAATTAGGGTTTTGCATCGAGGATTTGATTAATCTTTCAACCTTAAAGGTCCTAAACCCTAATTACCCTTGTCTGATCTGAGGTCTCCTCCTTTCATAATTTCTACTTAATAGTCCAATCTACAGTAGTCGACACACATGGCTGCTCATTAATGTCTCTTTGTGTGTCGTGCGCGTGTGCACTGTGCAGTGTGTGAGAAGAGAGAGAGAGAGAAAGAGAGAGAAAGAAGAGAGAGAGAGAGAGTCAAAGGGGAACGTGGAAGCCAAACAAGTGCATGGATGGATTGCCAACCTTTCACGCGCCTCGGCGGCGGTCAACCTCACTTATAGACCCTCTCGGCTTTTCACGACCACGACGTGTCTCAAACTCACAATTGTCATATACTCAATAAGATCTGTTTCCTCAAATGATCAAAATACCCTTAGAAACTCTGATGAAACTCTCTTAAATTCAAGGTTAGAATGGTAAAATCGAATGAATTGAAGCTTGGTTTTTTTCTTCTAAGCATAAAGGGTACAATAGTACATCATTATTATTGTTTGTTGTCTTTCTATGGAATTTAAAAATGATAATTTCGCTTATTAAAGTGTAAAAATATTTTTAACTAAGGCTAATTATATACTAATTTGTTAACCTTCAATTTAAAGGGTAACTATAACTTAACTTAGCCTTTAGAAGATCCGTTTTCTATGTTTCTTTTTATATTTGGTGGATCCCTTTTGGAAGGTAAATTTGGAATTTCCCTTTCAAAGGCAAATTTCCTTTATAAATACTAGCTCCCCAACCTTCCCCCCTCACCCTTCCATTGTCCTTGCAAGTCTTCTGCTTGTGTTCATCAAGTTCGTCATCGTAGGACAGGAGAGAGACAAGACCACCAAAGCATATTATTCTCCTCTGCTCTCCTTCCACACTATTCATAATCTCTTCTTTTTTCATCAAAACCAGCTCTCCTCCTTCTAGGGTTTTCTTTGTTCCATTCCATTCCATTATGGGTGGTGGTAGCTCCCCTTGTGCTTCCTGCAAACTGTTGAGACGTCGGTGTGCTAAGGACTGCATCTTCGCTCCTTACTTCCCTTCTGATGATCCTCATAAGTTTGCCATTGTTCACAAGGTCTTTGGTGCCAGCAATGTCAGTAAAATGTTACAGGTCTCTCTCTCTCTCTCTCTCTCTCTCTCTAAAATCATACATACATGTTCATAAGTTATTTTGACAAAAAACCCATCTCACAAATCCTAAGATTTATACTATTACATTAGGGTTTCGTATCAATTTACATATGGCCTCTCTCTCTCTCTCTCTCTCTCTCTCTCTCTCTCTCTCTCTCTCATAAATCATACATACATGTTCATAAGTTGTTTGGATTAGAAACCCATCTCATTAATCCTACGATTTATACGCTTACATTAGGGTTTTGTATTAATTTACATATGGCTTCTAGGGTTGACTTATTTTCATTGGGTTTGTGATTTATAGGAGCTTCCAATTCAGCAAAGAGCAGATGCAGTCAGCAGCCTCGTATATGAAGCGAATGCGAGAGTCCGAGACCCTGTTTACGGTTGCGTCGGGGCTATATCATACTTGCAGAACCAAGTCTCCCAACTTCAGATGCAGCTTGCGATGGCTCAAGCAGAGATCCTTTGTATCCAGATGCAGCAAGAGCCAGCAGCCTTACCCACTCACCAGATAGACAACCCAGATGACAAATCTCTTCTTCTTCACAGTAACCTCAATAACTTTCCCCAATTCCTCAACTTTGCCTCTTCCAGCAATGTAATTCAAGATCCTCCTAAGAGAGAATCTCTCTGGACTTGACTTGGTTTCCTAAATGAAAATGGTTTACTATTTCAACTTTCTTTATTCTCACGTATACTGAACATCTTTCATAATTGATATATTGCACACAGAGAGAGAGAGAGAGAGAGAGAGAGAGAGAGAGAGAGAGAGAGAGAGAGAGGTTACTATTACAATAATGTAAACAATAACAATAGAGGTAGACTGAGGTGGGCTTAGAAAAGAAGATAACTGGATTGAGCAGGTCAACCCCAGCATGTGAAAGGTGGAGTAAATTAGGGTTTTAAGAATTGCTTGAAAAACAAACAAGCTTAACAGGTTGATTAACGCGTTGGAGAAGGGGTCGGTGCCTGCTCTCTGTCTTCCAAACATTTCAATAACGAATCTTATTTAGCATTTCGGTGAAGTTAGAAAATTTTTGTTGTTATATATATATTCACATGGAGGCCAGTGCAAGGAAGTGATTTGTTCATATGGGAAGAATACAAAAACTCATATTATTACTAAGATCATTCTTCTTCTTCTTCGTCTTCTTCTTCTTCTTCTTCTTCTTCTTCTTCTTCTTCTTCTTATTTTTTTAATTCTTCTCTCTCCTTAATTACATTAATGTGTCGAATCCATGTACTGTTCCAGAGAAAAATAAAACAAAGGACATCACCTGACTTAAAGATTCCTCTTTTGATTTCTTTAATTTGGAAGCATTTCCAAAGTCAAACTCACCCCCAACCACCCTTTACTCCTCTTTTTCTTCTTGTGTGTTTCTTGGGTTTTAAACTGTTTAGATTTTTCTTCTATCATTTTCTACCAGATGGTGATGGGAATGTGACTTCCCCTAGTCTTCACACTCTTTGGTTTTGTCATTTTGAAATATTTGTCTCCCTCTGGCTATGTATTGGCTGTGTCTAAAGTGTAAACTATTATATGAACCCTCAATTTGTCACTATCTAGTTAGCTAGTTATTTTATTACATTAGATAATCCTTTTCTGACCTACTTCTGTTGAGAATTTTTTAGTATTTTCCCCACCTCTCTCAATGCCCCGCATTAATCATAAATTTAATCTAGACATTAGTTTCTTTACTTAGAAGTGAACACTTGTGTCTAGTATTAGAATAATCTGTGATCTGTACTTTTCTGTACAAATGGTAAAAATATAATCCAATATAACACATGGTATATATAATAGAGATGGGTTCTTGCAAATATATTTTTGATCATTAAAATCAACCCCAATGAACCTGTTAAGTTTGTCTCGAATTCTTGACCCATTTTGAAGATTGATCCGATTCAACATATTTTAGTGGCGACCTGAATGGGAAGTTTTCTGAGATCTGTGATGGAAGCAAAGGGACCGGATTGACTGTGACCCAATGGGTCGACCAACGACTTGGAGTATATATAATGTACTGTTCCTTGTTGAGAAAGTCATTGTATTTTGGGGTTTTTTCGAGCTAGGGTTTCAGGGCGAGTTTTCTCGCCTCTGCTTGGGTGTAATCTCTCTTATGAATAGTGAAACATCTTATTCTTCGCCCGATGACGTAGTACACCACACTGGTGTGTGAACCTCATTAAATCTCTGTGTTGTGCGGATCTATTGTTTCT
Source organism: Macadamia integrifolia (assembly GCF_013358625.1). Lineage (NCBI taxonomy): Eukaryota > Viridiplantae > Streptophyta > Magnoliopsida > Proteales > Proteaceae > Macadamia > Macadamia integrifolia. The sequence goes on along the minus strand of NC_056564.1, from coordinate 6,818,789 downwards.
TTATTTTTCTTGCTTCTTGGTGTTTGATCTAACCGAACCCTTATTAGAATTGATGATAAGCTTATTACCATTTGATGTAGAGACATTTTACATTTTTGACTCCACATAACAATACAATAGAAATGATAATCATAACACAATCACGGTTCAGTGAAACAGAGAGAAAAGATTAATAATTCATCAAACCAATCTTTTTTCTTTTTCTTTTTAAGTTAAAAGCTATGAGCCAATCTAGGGTTAATAATTCATGAAGCTTCCTTGTTGGAATTAATGCATAAGATGAGAGGGTGTGGTGTGGGAGTTAATGAAGCTGAAAATGATTAAGAAAAGACATATCTGAAAGTACATAACAAGACAAATTAGACCTCTCTCTGTGTTTCAATCTCGATCTTTGCTTCTTTTCGAGAGGAGTCAAATATGGCAGCCCTTTTCTCTTTTGAGGGCTCGAGGATATATTGCTTCCAAAGTGAAGGTTGCTTGGTCCATATCTCTTCTCTTTCTCCTTCTCCATCTTCTTCTTCTTCTTCTTCATCTTCTTCTTCCTCTTTTTCCTAAACTATTAAATTATGTAAATCGAGGCATTTTGCTTCTGTTAAAGGCTAGCAAAGTGGTTAATGGCCGTTGGTCAATAGTTTATTTATTTACCCACGACATAAACTTGTTAATCAAACTATATATTCAGTTGTGAAATTCAAGATCTATGTCATATGTTTATTTTTACATTAATGCATAGAAGGCATCTTCGAACACTAGAATAGCCTAGTGGTGGCAGCTTTGCCTTGAAGTCATGGGATCGAATCCTGTAATACACTCCGTGTGTGTAGATGTGTGTGTAGGAGTAGGTGGCCGTTGGCCCTACCAGCACCCAGTTGTCTGGCCATTGGCCAAAAGATGGTATGCTAGATGTATAGTAGTATATATATATATATATATATTTTCACAAGTAGTAATATATCCACTCATAAACAATGGGTAGCTTTTGAAAGGGATCAAATTATCCTTCACCAATAGTGAAGAGAGTGGGATCTCTTAATCCACAGGTTCTGGTGGTTGGATGGGAATCCTAAAATAGTGCCAAAGGTATTTTAGACTTTGTACAATAGAAACATAGGGAATAATGACACCCGAATTGACAGATTCTCTTCACTCAATTTTTTTTATTCACCATGTTAAAAATTAAGAGCCCTTAGGTTTCAAACTGCATAAGCTGAAGAGCTAAATATTTGCCATTTTCCATTTTCCTCTCCCTCTAATCCTCTCTTCAAAATATTAGTAGTTTATTTTTTACAAAATTAATGCTTAATTAGTATTATGGTCCTAATTTAAGCACCACCACTTCCTTCCCCCAACCCCCACTAAAAGAAAGAAAGAAAAAAAAAAAAAAAAAAAAAGAATAGGACCTCCATGGCCATGTTGCATATAAACTCAACTGATTAGTTAACTGTTTAATTCAAGCTGACATTACCATTTTCTCCTAAGCATTCTTTAGGAAACTCGTTTCACTCCTATATATAGCTCCATACATTTATCAGAAAAATTCAAACTTCCAATAAGGGGTAGGATGTCACAAGAGTTCACGAGGAACATATTTCTATCTTGAGTAAAAATTCCTTGGGACAAAAAGGTAAATTCATTTTCCTTCATCATTTATTGAGCTTCAAGTTTGCTTTAGATACCTAAACCCGGATCTTGGGCTGCTTATGGGCTTGGTAGTTAGTCAGTTTTTGTTAGTTTTGCTTTTTGTCTTTTTTATCTTTATTAGGTTTTGTCTTTTGTCCTTGTTTGATCAGTATCAACTTTTAAGCAGCAACTTTGGTTGATATCTTTATCAAGAACTAATTAAACATTGGTTTTATTAATCACAAAGGAGTTGACCTAAGATACCACATTAAGGTTAGGGGGTCCAACCCAATCCGGGCAATTGAGGTTCCGTAGAGCCACTCCCTTTCCCCTACCTTCTCCCAATTCACCTTATTTGCATGCGTAGACATTTTGGTTCCATTTTTGTCCCCCATTGATTCACTAAATTTGTACTTATATGGAAAGGATTGTCTAAATAATACCTCTATGGGTATATTTAATAACGTAATATTCTTTTAATTGCCCATTGTTTTATTCCTACAACTTCTTTCAATTTGGAATAAAAAAGGATTTTAAAAAATAATTAAAAACAACTTATTCTTATATCATTATTGAAAGATATCATTGTCTTGTAGATTTTTTAAGTTTACATGTGAAATGATATAATTACCTTAACTAAAAAAAAAAGCATATTATACTAAAAAGATAAGAAAGTAAAATTACAAATTATTTGACACCTTAAAGGATATCAATAAGAATATCCATTTATATACCTATTTTTATTTTCTTCCAATTCACCAAAATAGTAGTTGCTAGAAAATTTGAAGTTATAAGTACTTAAACAGAAAAAGATAAAACCTTTTGAATTTCTAACTTTTCCTTGATCTACTAGAAGTGACTTTATTTTACTTATTTTTTAATTTAAAATTCAGATTTTATATTATTTACCTAAAAATCCGATTCCAAATTTCCACTATTCTTGTAAGAACTAATAGGTCTAAAAAGTATCAAATCAATATTGATATATCGTGTATTTGTTGATATTAAGTTTTTTTTTTATTTTATTTTATTTTTATAATGCCCTTGATCTGAGTCTTAGCTATTGGAATTGGAATACATTCGGCAGCGGATCACAAATGTTGGTTATTTTCTCTATCTAATGAATGAAAAGTACGTTTTGAAATTGTTTGCCTCCACCCCCTCAATATATGCTTCAACAAGAATCAAACAAGACTAGATTGATACAATAGAAACCTTTCTTGTTGATATGTAGAACTCCTAGGCCCTTGTTCACTTGTCAAGTTTGAGTCTTATTGTAGTTTTTCACATTAGCAAAAATAAACTTTAAAAATCTAATGTTATCACAGAGTGCATAGTAGCGTTGGAATACCGCAAACATGCATAGACATACATGAAAAATACATATCAAGACATGATAGGATACTATATTCAATAAGGAACTAAAATTTAGTACATTGCCACATCAGCTATTTATGTGGCAATGTTTAAAGTAGGTATGAAAGGAAGGTTCTTACGATAGGCATGTAACCTTTTTTCCAAAACTCCTAAAATAAGAGAAAAATTCATTTGTTTGGTCTGTTCATCTCATGCAAGCAAAATAAAAATGTGACAATTATGACTATTTTGGATACTAATACATGCCTTGGATTAACCATTTGTATTTGAGTCTGATTCAATCAAATAGCCTCTTTCTCCATGCATTTTTAGAATATCTGATCACTACTATACATTCTCCCATGATCCTGATTTTCAAATATTTATTATCTTTTTTTTTTTGGTAATGAAACATTTATTTTGTCACGAAACAACTTTGTATGGGTTGAAACTTACATGTGCTGGAATCTACTTTATGATTTAACCAAAAAAAGGGGGTTCTTTTTGTAAACAGGGTGGTAACAATAATTTTCTTCCTATTTCTCACCCTTCATTACTTTATCTCTCCTTTTTAGTGGGGTGATTACTTTAGTAATTTCCTCTCCCTCTCACAAGCCCCTTCTTCTCCGTCGGCGAGCCCTGGCCCTACGACTCCCTGCCCCCAAATCCCCCTCCCCCTGCAACTCCCCACTCTCCCTGCTCCCGGCGTCCCGCTGCCCAAATTGGTGTTCGTTCCAGACCACGACAGAGCGGGCCAGGCGATGGTTGAATTGGGGACTCAGTTAAATTCCTACTCGGCTAGTGGTGTTCCATTTCAAAGCAAACCTGGAACCTCGAGGGTTAAATTGAAACGTTCGATCCAAGTCCATGTAAATTCCCTCAAGAAAAGAAAACCTTTACCCAGGAGGAGGTTTTTCCAACGAGTGACGCCACCAAATCGAACATGGTTCTGTCAAGAAACCCGATTCCAAATTGAACCCTCGTAGTAGGGAGGGAGCTGAATGGGCGGATCGAATCGAGGTTGCGGAATGCGTAGAGGAGGTAACACAGGAAAATCATGTCCAATTAATTTGTAGCTCTGAAGGATTTTTTGGGGGGCATTCAGGTTCATGAAGAAGGAGAGACAACGGGTGCCATTCCCCCCAATCCTTGGCTCATCGACATCTTGGTGGGTACTTAGAGAAGTGACCGGAGATTTCCTGAAGAGACCTGACTCCTTCGATTCAGGCACCAACCGCTAGAACAGCATCCCAAAGAAGTTGTACCAGGTTGCAGGGGTCAATGATTGGGTAATCCCCTCCCCAACCTGGAATTCCAGTCCCAACCCTTTTTGCAAAACCAGAACCGGAATTCCTATCCCCACCAAGTAATCCTCCTCTGCCCTTGACAAAGATCTTAACACCGTCAACCTCGATGCCACTGCCAACAATAACAATAAGGTCGGAGAAGGGGGAAAAAAATCATCTACAATTCCGTGCAATACCACCTTTAAGTGGTGACACATGTATTGATACCAATACAATGGCCCAGATCTGATTTAAATGTCTTTTCACAGATTTAATGTTTTATTAGTTGTACCAGATCTGGGCCATTGTATTGGTATCAATACACATGTCACCGCCTGAAGGTGGTATTACACGGAATTGTAGACGATTTCAACCCCGGAGAAGGGACCTATTGCAGGAGAAGCAGGTGAAAGAGAAGAGGGGAAGTTAGTCATGTTATGAAATTACATCAATAGACATTCTATCACAGTGCCACATCATTGTGTGGTGGACAAAGAAGGTCCACCCCTAAAAATTACAAATTCTGTTTGTCACCCAGCCTATCAAGTCTCACCCTTACAATAAATGGGATCTTCAAGCTGTAACCAAATTGGTCACAAATTAAACCGTATCCATAGCACTAATTCTACATGCATGGCAATTCAGATGAGGCCAATTCTACCCCCGCCCCACCTCCACCACCCAACCCCCCAAAAAAAAAAACAAAAAAAAAAACAGCAAGGGCATGATTCTGTTATTGCCAGATCATCAGGAAAGAATGGGGGATATAGGTATTGATGTTTTGGGTGAATTGGAAGGTATTTTGGGCAATCAAGAGGATGACAAGAAACTACTTGGAGAGAACACCAGTGGTACCACATCATCGTTCCAGATATCCTGAAATTTATACGGTATCCATCTGAAAAAAAAAACAATTGTACTCTAGCTACAGCTATATCTACTTGGGAATTTTAAATGTACACAGTATAAATATAACACAAATTCTTTCATCGAAACTCAGGTGAGCATCTCATTCTCTCCTAGGTCTTAACTAAATACTTTTAAGGATAATTTACAACGTCACCCATTGAAAAATGTCATTATTATAAGAACACCTTCTCTTTACCCTATTAATTAAAACTCATGTTTTTACCAAATCCTCTTCACCCCTACCTCTACTCGGCTCACCTTCACCGTGCCCTCATCAACAGATACTCTCCCCCATTTCCTCCCAAATGTATGACTTTTCCCTTGTAGGAAAACTAAAGTCTCACTGTCGCCGACGGCATTAATGGCATCCAATACAATATTGAGAAAGCTCACTGCTAGAACGTCACCATTCGGTCCAAGACTATATTGTCATAGCAATATTTGTTGGTTGTTTGATCGCTGTCGTTCTTCTGCTGCTTCTCTGCTTTCGTTCGTTTCAAAGTTCGAACGGGGAATGGGAAGATCGGTGCTACAGAGAATTAGGAGAGAGAAGACAGATTTCGTTCATGCAGATGCAGGTAAGTCAACTGAGACTAGGAATCGGAGCACAGAGACTAACGTTTCTGGCGGGAGTCAGAGATCGTCATCGGATGTATCTATCGAGAATCCAAATACCAGAGGGGGAGAAATGTAAAAAAACCAAACCAAGATTCGAAAATAGCAGGCGATTCATCATCAGCAATAAACACAATCGGAGCCCTCTAAAGATAGATTGGAAGAAATAAGGAGCAAGAGATACGACAGAGTGGTTATTCGTTCGAAAATTTACTTGATAAATCCCTCTTCCAATGAGGAAATATCAGATGCCAAAGAGCTGAAAGATCCAAGAGACCAGAGTTCTAACGATATTGATGATGCCTTTGAAGTTTGAAGTTGCAGAGGCAATCGCTAAAACTACAAGATCTACCGACCGTTTCAAATTTTTTTTTTTTCCCCTGCTAGAACTGGAAAATTGGAAACTATCAAATTATCTGTTGCTCAAAAAAAGGAAAAAAAAGAGGGGAGCTCGGAGTATTCGCCGTGGCCAAGGGAGATGGTAAAAGCAGCTCCATGGTCATCAACCCAAGCTTTGTCATGTACTTGTGGAGGAAGTTGCAGACTTTTTAGAGAGTTTTATAGTCTCTAGCTCTATTTTGGATCCTCGGTGCTCTAAACAATCGTGGTGCTCCCAACGTGAAGGTATCAATTTGGGGTTAGTGTCAGGGTACACTAGCTTTTGGATTGGGGATGGGGACTAATTAGATGAGTATTTTAGCTCCTTCACATTTAATAAGGCCATTTTGGTATTAAAAAAAATATATATATTAACTGGCATCAGCATATAAGGTATATTCTGTAATAGTAATTAACGGTAGGGGGTCTGAATCTAATTTAGTATTATAGAGGGGGTGTTCTTATAATAATGAAATTCTCTAAGGAGTGGCACTGTAAATTATCCTACTTTTAATGGTATCAGATCTATCAAACCCATTACATCAACAATACATTTCTATACAATAACCCAAAAGAAGTATCATACATGCCACATATATTGCCACTCAAACAAAGGACAACACATGAGGTGGAGTGTTAGGAATAATCCTCAGTTGAAAACTTTTGGGACATTAGAAGCCTTCATATATTAGCTGGAACTCTTCACCTAAAAACTTTAACTTTTATAGAACGTGAGGGATTCTCTACAAAAGAAGTAGCTCAAAGAAGAAAAAAAAGACCACAACAACAACGGTGATTATTACTAGATTGTGACATTGGATCACATGGTATCTCCCATTTCATTATTTTTCAAGGAACTTTCCTTATTCCAAGAGGACAAATCAAATTTGGCGTGTTTGAATCTCTCTTCCACCATCCCCTCCCGAAAAAAAGAAAAAAAGAGAAGAAAGCTAATTTTTCTGCCACCCGGTACAGAGGAGAATATATGAAACATTACACACAATAAGCCACAATTCACAACCAATACCTATAACACAGTTGAGTAACCTTGCAATTAGCATTATAATAATAATTGCCATCTGTATTCGTTCATAGCACTTGTAATATACAAGTATCAGATACATAAATTACAGAACTTGAGAAGTAGATTTATATCAAACATAAACTAGAATCACACAATTTCAAGAAGGGTTTACATCATTAACACCCCCCACCCCCTCTTCTGAGAAAAAATAAAAATAATAAGGATTTCTCAGAAATCTAACCAATTATTGGCAGGTATATCCATCAATTTTACAAAGGATGCAAACATATCGAATCCATCTAAAACATAAAATGCCCTACCATAATACTAAATGCTTTCAAAATCTATACAACACTTACTAACAAAATTACAAATATGCAAATCACATGCATAAGTTTGTTTTAGCTAAGCTACAAAACAAAATCGATACATAATCATTTGTTATGTTCTCATTGAACCACACTCCCATTAAAAGAAACAGAATTATTACGTTTAAATCGACATGTATGTATGTATGTAAAGATAAAGTAAAGGATACAGAAAGAAAACTTACAATGTACTTATGGTCAAGTTATACACTTATTTTAGACTGTATGGTTCCCTCTAAAATTCTGGCCAGATCATAGAATTATATATACATCAGAATGAAAGACTAAAAGTTTGCTTTGCTTTTCTACTCCCACTCACTACCCTGGCTATTCTAGCTTCGGTTCAAAATAGAACTCTTTCCCTTTGTCCATCCCTTTATTAGATAAAAGGGCACTACTATCATGCAGTATGTGCCAGATAAAAAACAATATTAAAAGAAGAAAGATCAAATAGCTTTTGTGAAGGGAGGCAATCTATATCCAATCCCACCAGCTTTTATTCTCCCCAAGCTTGAATTGGCATAAGTCAACTTGTCTAATAATTGGATTGGGTACAACGACCAGGGTTCAATTCCAACCGACAGAAGTCTTCTATGTACCTTTGACAACCAATAATAATGTTGGGAGAATTATCCAGCTGCTGGCAAAACCCATCAACATGACAAACTTGAATGAAGAATTTGAGACTGGAAATGCCTGGGGGAACCACAAGATCAGAAACATAGAAAGCTTGCACATGTGCTACACCAAGATAGTCCTTGATTTCTCCAAGTGTCGCATCCACAGCCTCATTTTCTGCAATTTTCTTGACGTACATAATATATTTAGCGAACACAGAACTGTCCCCTCTTTTCAATTCCCACACAATCTTAATACTCACTGTCCTGGTACCTTGAGAATTTGAGGCCCATAAAATATCCTGAACCTTGACCTCCCAACAAGTGGAAGGTGGGAAGTCTTTCTGCTCATAATTTCTAATGCTGATATGACCGAGAGAAGCATGATAAACTGAAGGACTAGTAACCAAATTGGCAGTTTGGTCACCTGACTTGTGGTCTGGCTGTAATCTCAATTCATTAAATCCAGGCTTTAACTTATAGCAGACAACACGAATTTCTGTCAAGGTGTAACCATTCATTGCGATGCTAGCCTCATGTATAATCCATCCTGGTGCTGCCTCAGTTTTGCTTTTCACATGTGTCATAACAACTTTATCAAATTTGCTTGAGAACTGGTTCATGTTTTCTAAGGAGCTCCCCAAGCAAGCAAGAAGGACCGACTTTTTTCCATTTGTGACAGAAACTAATTCAAGAACAAGCCCCAAAGAAGAGCTCCCATCTGATCTCACCTGCATGAAAATATGATGACAGTTTAAGGGACTGGACAAAGGTAAGTTACTCAACCTAGATAGTGATTGTGTTCAAGTATTGCTAGAGTGCTGGTTAAGAAAGTCAAGATTTGTTTTTTGAAAATCGAAGTCAAATACTCAGGTTAGCTTTAGAGGATCTTTAATATATTAGATTTTACAGTATTCAAGTATTGATGGGTGGAACCTCCTCCGCAGAAATCTACATGAATTCTAATATGAGGAATGTAGAGTGGCAGGGTACGGTTAGACATTGGCCTTACTCTTACCCTTGTAGGTAGTTGTAACCTTTTACCCTGGGACTTCCAACTCTCGCTCCTTTGAGAAGATTTGGAATGCCATCTACATTGATGTTAGCTCCAAACTTAGATGCATCCCTCAGCGTAGGATCTTTGATACCCCAAGGAACAAGTTAATTGTTGTCTCCTGGGGCCTCCCTCTCTATCTTTTTTATCCCCCACCCAACCCGCTTTGATTGCCCCCTTGGTTGTTTTCTAGCTAGGGCCCCCGCTTTTGTGTTATTTTGTGCTGGCCCTTGGGTTTAGCTTTTGGGCTGTGCCCCCCCCCCCCCCCCTTCCCTCTCTTCCCCTTCCCTTCCCCTCCCCTCCCCTTGTATATATCTCTCCTACTGGTAATGAATTCATTTATTTATCCAAAAAAAAAAAAAAACCCTTTTACCCTAGGAGTAGGATAAGAGCAACAACAACAACTACAAAGCCTTGTCCCAACTTAATGGGGTTGGCTACATGGATCCAAGTAAGGACAAAGAAAATGAAAAGTAAAAGTGAAAGGAAACAGATGATCAAAAATCGTAACGAAGTAGAACACAACTAGATGGGTCCACTACCTGGATCCTAGCCCTCCAATCTCCTCTATTCAAGGCCATATTCGGGACAAGGCCTAATATGTGAATGTATTTCCTCACTATTTCTCCTATGGTCATTTTTGGCCTGCCCCTAGCTCTTTTAGATCCTTCAATCTGGATCAGATACTCCTCCTTACTGGTGCATCCAATGGCTTCCGTTGAACATGGCTATACCATCTCCAACAATTTTCCCAAATCCGCTCTAATACGTTTATTCCTTACCTTTATCCTTCCTAGTTTTCCTGCACATCCATCTTAACATCCCCATCTCCGCTACACAGCTTATCAATATGCCGCTTCTCAACTACCCAACATTATGCCTCATGTATTATAATCGGGCGTACGATTGTCCTATAGAATTTTCCTTTAAGTTTTACAGGTACACGTTGGTCACACAAAACTCCAGACGCACTTCTCCACTTCGTCCTTCTCTCTTTAATTCTATTTGACACATCATCCTCTATATCGCCTTCTTTATTTATGATGGATCACAAACATCTAACATAATCACTTTATGGTATCCCCCTTCCTTTAATAGTCACTGATCTGGGAACGTCTAGCTCAGTAAGAAAACAGAAGAGCCCTCATTTTGAAATCCGAAGCACAGCTTCTTCTAATGCCATAAGGGGTGCCCTCAACCAACAAAGAGGCAGGGGTTGGGTTCCTGAGGGGGAAGAGGTCCCCCATGATTCTCTGTTTGATGAAGCCCAGCAACAACAGTGGGCCATGTATGAATTCCACCACTTTCTGGAGAAAGCATGTATGGCTGGGCGAAGGTTGCTCAAAAGCCTTTTGGCGGAAACCGACACCTATAGCTGGCTTTGGCAATTGCACTTTCCGCAAGCCCTATGTTGGTTGGGAACAAGGAAGCTTGAGTGAGCACTTCATTCCCACAGTAGAAAGGAGCTTTCCTAGATGTCAGGCGGGGAATCCTCATTGTGTACTACCTAGCCGACTCTCTTAGTGTATCACTAGAGTCTATCTAATGTCTCCTAATGCAGCTACAGAGGGCAATGCTCGGCCAGAACCACACGTGCAATTTTCCCTACATGTGGCTTGTTCGTGATAACTTCTTCGGATTTGCATGAACTAGCAGACTAATCACTAAGTGGGGATGCTCCGTCATACCTCTGGTTTCTTTCCAACCTCCTATCTGCCCTATTACATAAGGGCTTCATCTAGCTGCATCAGACTACATAGCCTGAAGCTCATTTCTTCAGAATCTGCTAGCTGCTTCAAAAGGCTAGCGTGACCGTCTTATTCGTTTGCAACAATAGGACTAAAAAGAATCATAATTCGGTTAATAGGCCACTGATCGGCATCTAAGACTGAGTGAGGGGCCGGGAAGCGCGTACCAATGGTTAACTTATAGCAGCACTGAGCAACATCCAACAGCTCCTGTCCTTCTGGTTTGCACTAAAGTACTAAGTAGCCCTTGAGGAGTCCATTTATTCTCTCCATTCTAGCAAAGCCAAAAAACGTAAGTGCCTAGCCCAGCAAGAAAAGGCCTACTGCTATATAAAGACAATTTGTACCTCAACCTAAAGAAGCAAGGGTGCTCGTAGATCATCTATATACAATGGCTAGCGCGCCAGAATAAGGTGAGCCAACGGCTCGCTTTTGTTCTGCAGAGAGTCAAGCGCACGCCAGAACCAAGTTGAAAACTACAACGCGCATGTTAGCACAACGGTGCTCATAGATCCTCGAGCGATGAGCTCAGATGAGTAGCTAGGCCAGCAATAGTTGTTCCCCCTGTCTCGTTCATATTAGGAATCACTTGCTGGTCGTGTTGGAACAATCCCACTTTGAAAGCTCAACCTCGGGAGAATTAGTTTCGCCGTCCAGTGACTTGGCACACAAAGACCGTTAGCGGCACTGTGGAATACATTCGTTCACTCCTCACTCTACTAAAGCAAAGTGATTATTGATATCCGACTGCCGGAGGGAGTCTATAGACTGAACTGAAATCTACACTCTTTCTTGTGTAATGAGTAGCTACTAGTTAGAATGCATTCTCCCCTTTTTTGGGGGTACTCGGACACCGGGAGAGGGATTGAACTCCTGGGCTAACCAAAGGCTAGTTCCTCCATGCAGGAGGTAGCGCTTGCCATAGTCTTCTTGTCTACTAGGATAATAGGAGCAAGACAGGAATGAGAGTCTCATCAGCTCATGTTGGAGAATCAGTGAAAATAGCAGATTTAGGCCGAAACAAGGATGTTAGACATGAAATCAATGGTTTCGGGAAGGGTGCTCGTAGATCAGCTCACAAACCTATTACTAAGACGTGTTAGCATGCTTTGACGCGGGAGCGCGCTTATAGGTTGCGCGCTAATGCCCGTTTATATAGTGGTAGGACTTTTCTTGCTGGGCTAACGCATCATTATCCATCGTAGGGTAAGGGCAAAGGTTAAAATATGCCACTGCCCTCCCTCGGAGGGTTAGGGTAAAAGATTTGCTCCGGCCCTCCTAAATAGCCATTTACTCACATAAAAATGCTAAATAAGTAAATGCTATATTCCATATTATGCATTATATATACCATACATAATACATACATATTTTATTTAGCCCAACGTTCATATTTTAGGCCCATTCCCAGTATAAATCCAAGTCCAATATGTGAAGGAATAATGTAAATATTGGTAACTTGTGTAAGGAAATTAAGTGAACCAGAATTTAATATAGCTTTACACACCTTACCTGCTGCTACAGGTTAATGTTCTAAACTTGTACTCAAGATCAACCATTCAGGTGGCGGTAACCTGTCCAAACCCCAGACGGACTGGCAGCATTAAAAGGGGCTGCTTGATGGCAATGAAAAATGACAACCCAAACACCCCCCCCCCAAAAAAAATAAAAAAATAAAAAAATAAAAAAAAAGGTCCAGTAAAATGGTTTATAGCATACTATTAAATAGTTCACTGCTTTAGGTGGCTGCAAAATTGAATCCAGTTATTGTAGTGTTCCTGATTAAGGATTGATCAAACTGCACAAGGGTTCAATTCCAGGGCAACAAGTCCAACCAGAAGGAACAAACTGGGTTTCAAAACACTAGTACACTAGTTATTGCCGTTTAGGGGAGAACTGCAGCCATGGGTTCAAACTCCAAACCAGCTGAATGACTTGTCAATAGACTCGTGACTAGAATTATGGTTAAGATGCATGTACGATACAACATGTGAAAATTGAGGACTTTTGACAAGCCCATATTATATGCTGTGTGGACATCTCCATTTGGCGTAGTATATTTCCCATCCAAAGCAACATGAAAAATTAGATTGTCAAAATCATCCAAAACGTTAGATTTTGACAAAGCAGGGCATGAGATCCATTAAGTGACGGAGAAAGTTCCATAGAATTCTTATTGCATCTACTTGTATGTCAGGACATATTTTTTATTCAGCTCATATACGGTAAGAGCTCCCCGTAATAATGATTTGGCCTCAGGCCCTGATCAGTGATATTCTAATTAGATCTTAGAAAATGGAAACTTATTCAAAACATATCCTTACACTGGTTTAATAAACACAAGATAATTGTCCAAGATGCCTCAAATCTACTAGTCAGTACCGCAAATGAAGTGCTTACAGAATATGTAAAATGGACTGGTAGATCAGCCAATGGTAGTTTCCCGCAAAAAATCCGTGTCGTGAAATAAGCAGTGTCTTCAAGAGTCCCTTTAAATGTGATGTTCCCTCCTCCACTATAAGATGCATCCTTAAAGCTACCAGTCGCAAATAATTACTTATTCAAACAGAAATTTTCCATTAAAAAGAAAGTTTCCGAAACAAAAAAGCAAAGATAAAAATAAATTTCCCCCCTAAAAGTTAATTTGTAGTGCAATTTCTTTTTGTTTTCCAGGAAAGCAGAAGACGAGAAAAACTTTGGACAGATGACATAAATTTTCCTAAGTGAATAATTCTGTGACAAACTCTCATCCTGGTAAGGACTAAGGAACAGAGAGACCAAATTTAAATGGTAGTTTTGAGAGTTAAATAAAATGTATGCTAATCTCATGAGCTTATTGCCATATTTTGCTTCTAACAGTAGAAAAATAAATGCATTTTCTTCCTAATCTCACATACCATGCATGAAGTTTACAACCTGCCTCAATAGTCAACAGTCCTAATATTTTCAGTAAATAAGGCCATCTCATGGGTGAGGCATTGTTAAGGTTAAAATTGTAACAAATTTAACCATCCCATTTAAGGCACAAGGTAGAAAGCCTAAAAGGAGAAAAGGCTAAAGTTCAGGAAAAGGTGCATATCAGGTGTTAGGATGCATCCAGGTGGAGGAAGTTTCTTCTAAGAAACTACAATATCTATGAAGCATAATTTCATTTGCTTGTTTATCTGCTTTACCACAAGACTAGATCCCATACACCTTGACATGAGATGCATTGAGTTGGAAGTATGAGAAGCATGATAAGTTGCCATAAATAAAAGGATATCAGTGGGGCAATAACATCTTACTTGACAAGGACCTGTAATGTGTTGAGTGTAGAATCCACACCATTGTCAAGGACAGGCTGCAAACAATTAATAAATAAATGATTTTGAAAGAGAGAGATTGAGCTTTAAGTAATGGAAAAGTCACTTGAGAATTATCAATAGCTTAACAGATTTTCGTGTATAAAGTTTTGGAGGCAGTTGAATGCATGCTAAAAAAAAATATCAAATGCTTAAAATTGCAGCTGATAGAATGCTATAGGAACAATATAGCATATTAGAGCATTTCTACAAAGCAATAAATTATGTTGTTATTTTCAAAGACGGATGGCATAAAGCAAGGCAGATCACTAGCCCAGAAAGCAAGGAATAAGTTTTGAGTGTGAAGTGTAAGCCTCATGTTCGACTTGACTAATAATGTGAGGCAAGCTCATGAAAATTAATGTCGTTCAAATTACTTGATACCCCTGCTACTGACCATCCAAGTAACAGTTGACATACTTCATGACATGATATGGACGAAATAGGCGAGTTATATGCACTTAAAGGTAGTGCGTGAAGATCAAATGGTTATGTGTATATGCGCATACAACAACAACAACAACAACAAACTGAGCCTTATCCCAACTTATGTGTATATGTACATACATATGTTGAATATTTTGTACCTTCAGATTCATGTTGGAAAAATAGATAGCCAAATAACTTTTAAAGTCTTCTTGTTTATTCATGGAACTTAATGATTTTCAGGAGATATGCACCATCTATAACATAGTTGGGCAGCTCAATGCAAACCACAATAGTTGTTTCAAAAAGGCGCAACATAAGCACCCCTCCTTATCCCAAGAATCAGCCCTACCAGGTCTATTCCTTTCCCAGCAATGAGAAAATTTTGCCTTCTAGTATGGAAATCCGTAGTCATGTCCTTTTTCGTGATATCTTGTTATGATTTGCTGGACCACTATGCATTTTGGGCCGCCCTCCTTTCCTGGGTAGCGTGCTTTCTTTGAGATTGGGTCTGATTGCCATGTTGTGGTCAGGCTTTTTCTTTTTTTAGTGTGTTGTGCTCATGGTTTAAAGTATCTCTGATACCGATACGATACCCTCCAATACGTATCTTAAATTTATCCGACCGATACAATACACACCGATACGATACATGAAATTTTTAAAATCCTTTCGTATCGATATACATCCTACTATACATACCGATATGCACCAATACACTATCGATGCGTACTGATACTCTATGGAAAATATAAAATCGAGGTGAAATCAATCGGTACAAATCGATGAGTATCAGTACATATCGGTGAGTATCGGTATATACCGATACAGTGCACTACGGTCATATAATGGCCAAGATGGGTATTTTTTCAGAAAACACGATTTTTTGAGGCGTGTTTGTTCCAAAGTTGCTGCCAGACATATTTCTCTTTAACTAAAGTGGAAGTCAAGGTTGGGAACAAGGATTTTACATTTATGGGACAACTACAAACCTTGAATTCTTAGTGCGATACCCTCAATTTAGAGTTTATGCATAATACATTTTATCAATAGCTTTTTTTAACAAATTTTTTATGCAAAAGTGTTTAAAAAGGTGTTTCATATCCATTTATGTGTGTATCTTTAGCGTATCTTAGCATATCTCTGATATGATACGATACGATAGCCTCCGATAAGTATCTTAATTTTGGTCGACCGATACGGCGACCGATACCGATACCGATACTTTAATCCTTGGTTGTGCTTGGTTGGGGCTCTTTTCCTTCCCTTTTGTAGGCCCTTGCCTCCCCCCTTGTAAGGGTTGGGCCTTGTAATTTGTTTGTGCTTTGTTTGTTCTCTCCCCCCCCCCCTTTTCTTTCCCTCGGTAATGAATTTTTTATTCATCCAAAAAAAAAAAGAACAGTTTCGCTAGTCCCCCTCCAAAAGACATATTGATCTACAAACGCATATACATATATATATATATATATATATATATATAAATGAAGGTATGGTTGCATGTCATGATAATATGTGATGGAGAAATAAGAGAACTATCAGCAAGATACCTGAAAGCTTTGACAGGATATGTTATACCAAGGGTCATCTCCTACTTGCTTTCCTTCGACAGAGAAATGATAACCATGACCCTGACCAAAGACAAAGACAAAGAAAGATGTTCATAAATTGACCAATAGCTGACTCAGAGTCAACTCTGTCATGTCATTAAATTTCAAGTATACGAATTTTAAGAGAACATAAAAACAATACAAACAATACAAAAAGAAACAACGTGCAAATCAGTTACCTGATCAAAATTGGAGTAAAACGGTAGAACCTTTGGGTAGAATTGAAGTATTCCCCATGATTGCTCAATAAGGCCCCACCAGCTGCAACGTCAAACATAATGGAGAAGGTACTCAAACAATCTATTAAGTCTAAGAGAGAATAATGAAAGATGAAAAAGCTAGACAGTTGACATATTAATAGGAAAATGGAAAACATTAACAACACCATAGGGGAAAAAAATAAGTAACGTGGTTCTGATGTCTAAGATCAGAACCAACACAACAGGATCGAATAGAGTATAAAATTCCATAATCAAGAGAAATTTAATAAAGTCTGTTAAAAGTGTACCGTGAGGAGTGTAGTGTACCATGGGATAATGGGATAATGTTGAGTTGTAATCTGCTTCTAATTGTTATTTCCATTTCTAGTTATTCCTCTTTATTGTAATTAGACTTAAGAGTCTTAGTAGGATTCCTACTAAGGGTGGATGATTTAATATTATATGAGCTAGACCACAATAGGTGATCCAATTCCCATCGTGTTCCAGTTCTCACTTCCTCTTCTCAGTCTCCATCGTATTGTCCTCTCTCTCTTCTTCTGCCTTTTTTCTTCTTCATAGATTCTGGTTTATTTGATTTCTACATAGTCAAATCAAAAAGTTATCCTCCTGGTGGAATGGTTCTCTGTAAGTCTAAAATAGTTGCTGAAACTTTCAGCCAGATCCAAGGGTTGATTTGTTTATATGGGCAGTTCCTTGTATGCCTAGGAAACCTCAAAATCAACCATACAACAGATCTTCCAAACAATCAAATTTCAGATTTAATATCAGCAACCTAAGATATACCTCCACTACTGAAATCAGGGTCAACAGAAACTTAAAGAACAGTTCTTGATATTCCAAAATAGAAACTAATAAATCTCCAACCAGATTAGGAAATCAAGATGCAATCAACAAGATCAAAGTTTGGCAGCATGAAGTAGTTTAGGGTAGGCCAACTGGAATCCATGAAATGAAAACAGAATTATGACATTTAGATTCCTTGATATCACAAGTTCCAAATAGAAAGGAAAACTGTATTACAGAACTGAATCTGATTCATCACATGTGATGATGTGAACAAAGTATGGAGCCTATTGCCAGGTGCAATCAAGTAGACCACAAGCAGAAAAAAAGGACATAATGGAGCTATTGAAGGGTGTATACAATATACACATTCTTCAAGGCCAATAGAAGAGATTTGGAGAGATCATTATGGGGTGTTTCTACATGTAAAGAGTACAAATATGAGAATTTTAGATATTAGAATAGACTGGAAAGACTCTTCTGCAACATGCTGACCTTGTAAAATCTTAATAGTATTCTTCTTAATTAAATTTATTGAAACAAAAAAGGATTTAAAAAAAACTGTGAACCAACTGAAACATAACAATAAACTTTTACCATTTGGCAAAATTTTGCAAAAAGAAAAAAAAGAGGTTCATTACCGGCTTTGGGAAGTTCGAAAGTCAGGTGGTTGCTTCGTTTCATAGACCCATCCAGGAGCAAATATGGCAGCTGAGACATCGTCCTTCTTTAGTAGATCAAGTGCAACTTTGATCTGACATGGAAAGATTAAAGAGTCATTCTAATTGTAAATTCTCTACCAGAAAGGGAAACAAAAAGTTTGAAACCTGAAATGGGGAAAACCAAATAATGAAACTGATCTATTACATATCATAAAAGTTCCCCACCTACCTCAACAGAAAAAGAAAAAGGCTCCTGAAGGCATAGTTCAAGAATAATATTTTGCGAAACACTGAAATTTTGGCTGCAAGTTTCGCTAGAGGGTTTCGAGGCCCAAATGTCTATATTAGGTCCCAAAACTTCTAGGAAACCTTATTTTAGGCCCCTCTAAACATAGTGGAATGTGTGGGGGGGAAAAAAAAACCCCCGAAAAATGGGAGTTTGACTTTGGACCCTAGTTTGGTAGTATACAACGTACATTGCTATATACATTCTCTGATATGGTCTATTCCATTCAAAATTTAGTACTAGAACACACATAATTCAATTAAAACAACTTAAATATGCACTAGGAATGAATATACATAAAATTACAAACCATTTCATAATTACCAAATGTTATACAGCTTGTTCCTCTACTGCCCAACAACTTGTTCCACGCTTGTACAAGAGCGATTTGGCCAAAAATCACAAATAACACAGTTTTCCCAAGGTTTCCCAGCTAAACCAGCAAAATGGGTCAATATTTAGACCCATTTCATTCAAAATATGGTATTTATTATAAAGCTAAAGCACCAGTTTGGTCGAAATTACTCTGGAACGATACATGACGCCAAAATTTTGGCGAAACACCGAAATTTTGACTGAAATATTATATTCCTTAAGTATCACACTATTTTGTTACGTCAAATGTCGAGAGTCAAAACTGAAATAATTTGTGAAATCTTGAACCATGCTTGAAGAACACTCAAGTAATATTAAGAGGCAAAGGGTAAACAATGCACATTGGTAGCAGAAGCAACAGCCACCCTTCACCAATAGGTAAACTGTGAGGATTGTCTACCCTAGCCATTCTTTCATTTTCTATTTTGAGAAACAACAAAATGTGCCTTTCTTGGTGTACTCTCTCAGCCAATACTTGCTTGTTAGATTCCCAAACCAATATCCTATTATTCTAATCTCCCACGTCCTTTGGCAGCCGAAATGCACCACCCGATGGAAAAATAAATCTTTCTTCATGGCAATTTTATTTAAGAATCTGAAAGTTTGATAAGGGGTATTATAAATAGTCCAATACGGTGGCCCATATGGTTGATATGCACAGGGGAATTGGCCACCTGCACAATCCAGTGGACTCTATCTTATGGATGGTCCAGAATGGCCACAAAATCACTCATGTCCAGAATAGGAGACGTCACCAAGCAGCACAATACAGATCTTCCTATATTTATAGGTGTATGTAGTATGAAATTTTGTGCATCTGCCCCCTGTGAAGGCAATTGCTTCAAGATGAGGCGTATGCCTGCAAGCAACAGAACCAGTCAAAATCCACCTTGAGACCTAAGCCTTGGCCCGGACTTTGGAAAGCAACATATATTTATCTGAGGCATTAACCAGATTATGAAAAATCTTAATTAAGAAGTCAATATTTCCTTTTTTTTCAACTTTTTTAAAACCTCACTACATCAAATGGGACTTTAGTTTCCTTTCTATCTTTTAATGAGCAATCACATGTAAAACTGTTATTATGCCATATGAGATTTATTACTATATATTTGAGAGAAAAAACCTCCTTTTTCACTCATTTGCTACTTCTCTCAAGACCACACCTAGGGTCCTACAGAATATTCCACTCTTTTCCATATGTCTGCACTGATACTCAAAAAAATTCAAAATCAATGAATGACCTCTACTTACTGCTAGGAAAACTAAATTGTATCTATGGCAATATTATGGTGGCCTTGGATGAGTAATTGTTCACCAATAAGTGAGCCTTTCTCCATTAATTTGGTTTTCGTTGTATATGAAATTTTGGATGACGAGTGTTAAAAAATGAAAAACGAGAAATTGACAAGGCAAAAAGTATGTGGTCAGAAGTTGGGGTCCATAACAGAAACAGTCACTGTAGCATAATATTTTAGTGGGACCCTTAAACTTCTAAGTCCTGAACCTCAATTTTTTAACCTCTACAAATTTTCAAAGATCAAAAGATGCAATGCATCCCAATATGTAGTCGGAAGACCATTACAATGGTCTGTGCACAAGCTTAGACCTCCTCAGATTTTACAATGTGCAACAAATTTCAATGAGAATCTGATATTGAAACTGAAGTAACAAACCGAAGGCAATCATACACGTGTTTTACAGGATAAAGCAAAAAAAATATATCCAGAGGTTCAAATGTATTCTCACATTCCATTGTCCACCACCATATGTATTCCTTCCAAAAACATCGATACCCATGTACACATCAGACTTCCTCTCACCAGCAGCAGCTGCTGAAAGCTTTGGATAGTTTGCCTGCAAAATATGGGGATATTTAATGCTAGAATACTTGATCAAATCACATTTTTTTTTCAAATAAAAGAAACAGACTGCATTACCTTCCAGGTATAATTTACAAATATGCCATCACATATATCAAAAAAAGGCTTATTGTACTCGTTCAATTGATCTTGCCACTTAAGGCAGCCGTTTATGGTAACACTGTCATACCTACATCACCAACAATAAAGGGAGTAAACATAGGCCATAAAGAATGCCACTGTTGCAGTAATTTCAAATGAGAATTGGTTGTATCTCAAAGATTCACCATATAACCAAAGATCCAGGCACTGAGGTGTGCATAGTTCTAGTTAAATGGCCAACAAATTCTTTCATATTAGGGATTAGCCATGAGTCCAGTCTATTCTCCACATTGATCTGCAAGTACACTTTTACATCAATTCATCAAGCATAAGAGGACAGTAAAATAAATGATCTCCAACAAAATGTATCACAACAGTATAACAGAAGGTGAAGACTGCTTAAGAACTATTTTTGCAGCAAAAAATTATTTAAGATAAACCCAATCTTATCCTTTCTCTTTTCTAAAAAATAAATTCTTATCCGTTTTCCTTTCTATTTTATTCTATTTTTCACATATTGTCAATCTTTAGTTAAGGATCACACCCCTAGTTGATTCCATATTAATCTTCTAATAATTGGTGCCTCTAATTTCTTACTTTCAAAATGAAACATGCTACCCTCATATAAAAACTATAAATAGGATTTGATTGGTATCGATATGTCCCTAGGTTCGGTTTGTAGAAATTAAAGAGTTTGATATGTAGAAATTACATAAGTTACAGGTATTATGTATCTAGGTTTAAGAATAACAATAAAAGTGATACCAGAAGTGGAGTTCAATACAAACAAAAAATGTATGACATAGATACAAACTTTATTTCTCTGCTCTTGTTTATCATTAGTTGGATATCTGATATCAAGATATTCAAATGGAATGAATGCAGATCTACCTAAATTCACTCAGTATTCAGTCCTCCCCAGCTCCCTCTCCAACACTCTTCAGGCCATCCCTTCTGAGAAAGAGATCATTGCTGCAGTCCATCCTCAATTTCTCATAAGGCTACAGAGCTTGAGATTCGGATGGTTTTAGTATGGGTTTTTTCACCTCCTGTTGGGATATCATCAAGGCCTTTCAAAGTTTCTTCTACAATCCCAGCCAGATTAAAGGGGATCAACCAAATTTTCCTTTATCTCATCCCAAAGAAAAAAGGCGATTCCTCCATGTCAGACTTCACGCCCATCTCCATGCGCAGTCTCTTATATAAGTTCATCACCAAAGTGCTCGCCAATCGTCTCAAGATGGTAGTAGATTCCATTGTCAATGAAAACCAATCGGCCTTTATAGCTGGAAGAAATATCTTCAACAACATTCTCCTTTGCAATGAGCTGGTCCGTGGTTTTGATAGAAAAGGCCACTCCTCTGCCGCCCTCATGAAGATAGATATCCATAAAGCCTTTGATTCCTTGAGATGAGACTATACTGTAAGTGTCATGAACAAGATGGGCTTCCCCCTTGATGTTCGTCAGCGGAGTTTATCATTACATCTCTTCATAATTCTCGGTGATTGCTAGTTTTTTCCCATCCTCGGTTGGCATTCATCAAGGCTTCTCCCTATATCCTTTTATCTTCACCCTGACCCTTAAAGTCCTATCAAGAAGAATCCAATCTGGAATGGACCAGCAGCACTTCTCCCCCATCCATAGGTGCAAGAACCTCAAGATCTCCCACCTGGCCTTTGCCGATGATCTCATGATCTTCTCCAAGGCAAACCTTCTCTCGATTGAATCTATTATGTTGTGCTTGAGCAAATTTGAAGGGATGTCGGGCCTTTAGATTAGTCTCTCAAAATCCTTCCTACTTGTGGCGGAGATCTTTGATGCTGATATGACTATTTTGCAAGACAAGATTGGCTTTTCTTTGGGTCATCTTCCTGTCAAATACTTGGGTTCCTCTTATCCCTCTGCTAGCTTGACCACTTACCACTGCACTCCTATTTTAGATCTCATGCATAAGAAGCTCCAACTCTAGAAAGGCAAGCTCCTCTTTTATGCCGGTCGCCTAAAGTTGATCAGATTTCTCATTCAATCCTCGTGCATCTATTGGTCTAGCATCTTTGGGCTGCCTTAATCCACCATAAAGGATCTGGAATCCGATGTGTTTGGTTATATAATTCCTTAGAAAGTGTTTCACTAGAAACGTGATTCTCTATTTTATAATTTGTTTGGTTGTAATTTGGGTTGTTCTACTTAGATAAAATCCAACTGAAACACCTTGTAAAGGTAAATGTGTTTCATTTGAGAGTTTTGCTAAATAGTAAAACTCAGTTATGACACACATGTTTCCACACCTCATATAAATAGAAATCTTATGTGGTGATTCATGCGAATCACCTTTTACGGGCTTCCACGATTTCTCTCCCATCGAATATGGAGAATGCTATTGTGACTGCTTTGCTCTTCCATTGAGATTTTGAAGTAAGCCATCGCCATTCTCCTCTTTCGATCTGCAGGTTGGGATGATTGAAGACCGCCATCAATTCTATACCTGCGAGTAGGTGATTCAGTCTTCTTTTCTTTGGAGATTGTTTAATTTGTCTTGAAGATTGAAGGTGTGAGAGACTTTTAGGGCAAAACCCTTGATCTGCAGAAGAATCCATTTCTGTTCGATCTAGCGGATTTCTTTTCAACAAGGCCATTTATAGGACTACAGTGAAGGTACATACGTTTCCATTATGTGAGAAATTTAGGGTAATGAAGATCTCCAATTGTTAAGCTACCGTTTTCTTCCTCTGTAATAATTGAAAAAATTGTCTTCCATTTTCCTCTTTCGGGTTTGTATACCAGGTCTGAGAAAAAACTGTTTTCTTCCTTATTTTGATTCTATCCATCTAAAATATAATCGATTATAATTTGGGCAGATTCTGAAATGCTGATCTGGAATTATTCATAAATTCCAATTCTGCCTCTGTTTCCTCTTAGGTTATTACTTTATACCCAGGTATACTGATTTACTGTTCTATTTTATTTACTGACACCAGATTATTCATTATTGATTGCCAGACTCCAACCCTAATTTCTGATTTCTGTTTGGTCTTTGAAATTACAATTTTTCCCTTATCATGGTCTAACTAGGATTGGTCCATATTTTTTTATTCAGCCATCCACTTGATCTCAGATTTTCAGCAATTATTCTGATCCCATATTGCTAAGCTTGGTTTAAATTTGAGAATATTCTAACCATCTGATTTTGTTTAATTGGATTTCTCTTAAATCTGGATTTAATTCTCTATTAAAAGATCCTGTTTTGGTAATGTTTTGAGTATTTAAATTCAGTACTACATTAACATAGGACCTCTAGGATAAATTAGTTTCAGCTTCATCGGGCTTACATTCTGCATATTCCCTAGATTTAGGTTCACTGCAATTCTGGGTCTCATGGATTTGCTAGTGTTTTTTATTTCAACCTAGCTTACCACATCAATCGGATTTACTGCTTAGGGAATCCACAGTTAGAATCCTTCCAAATATTATCTGCTCAGAATCAACTAGCGTTGACATCAGCTAACAATTTGCAATATTGATAAAGCTGCTATATAGCCACGTATGTCACAGTTTGCGTATCCCCATCCATAAAGGTCTGCAATACCAAAGAACTTTTCTTGTCCTTGTGGCATCCTACATGATTGGAATAACATTTAATTCAGTCTACAGATTTTGCAACCAAAAGCTAAGGTTTTCCAACACAACTCTACTTAAATTTTCACATCCTAGCCTAGAAAATGCTTTATTTGTATGATTGGTTATGTAACATTTCTACTGAATATTCTTATATATGTTTGTTTTTATGTACATTGTGCTACACAATTTGAGCTGTTAATTCTAACAGCTTTTAATCCTTTGTATAAATAGTCCAAATGAGAAATTTAGTACATAATAGATATTAGTTCTACCATATATGAGCAGAAATGTTGGGTATTTGAATCCCTTCCAGTATAAATATTTGAAGCGGAAGATGGCTGATGTATGTTAACAAGATTAAATAAGAAAATCTCTTAACTACCAACTCAAGAGAAGTTACAACCATCTCTTCATTTTCAAGTAAAAGTTCTGAATCTGTTCTCAGTTTCCAGGATCCTAACATTCTGAAATTTCTCTATATATATATATATATATATTTGGATGAATTAAATTTTATATATTGATGCTTCCTTGGATTTCAGCTAAATTTTTATTAGTTTTTACTGGTTATATTACTGATATCCTATATATATATATATATTTGGATGAATTAAATTTTATATATTGATGCTTCCTTGGATTTCAGCTAAATTTTTATTAGTTTTTACTGGTTATATCACTGATATCCTACCAGAATAGTATGTTCATCCAAATTGTTGATCTACTGTTACTAAGTTTTCTTCAATTCTGGATGTGTTACATCACTGTAATTTTGGATGATAATCAAGTTTTTGAACCTAGGCTTCTAAAAAACCCATAAGTGACTATTTTATGGGGGAATTAGCCTTATGAGAGAGAGACAAATACTAACCACCAATGACATGCTAGCCTAAGTTCTCCATCATATTAGCCAATCATGTATTGTCATATTGAAATTAGTTCAAAAATTGTTCCAATGACATGCTTGCATGGTTCTCTAATAATATTAATATATATATGGATTGTTTCCGTCATTGTGAATTTCTAGATCAACATAAGAATGTATCGATGGCAAGAATATGATGAGATGTATTATGAGAAGCGCAAGAAAGTCATTATCTTAGTGGGGATTGCTGTGGTTGTAGCAGTGGAACAGTACAAAAAATTATTTATTCGCAAACAACCATATTGTGGTGAATCTCAGAGGATTTATCGAGACAGAGAGAATTATTGGTGTGTCTGACCGCACATGTCGAAGCATCATAAGAATGAGCAGAAAAGGATTCTTTTCTTTATGTCAATTGATGCAATAGCCGACCTTCTTAGAGATAGCCCAAGCCCAACTGCCCAACAATACGAGTAGATGAACAATTGGTAATGTTCTTACAAATTGGCCATAATATGAAGAACCAAAAGATACTACATGATTTTGGCCACTCTGGTGAGACTGTAAGCCATTACTTTAATTTAGTATTAGGCGCAATAATAAAATTGTGCCCAATACTACTCAAGCCACCACGTGCCACAACACATAAGCAAATCGCTGGTAATCGTAGAAGCTTCTACCAGTACTTCAAAGACTGTGTTGGAGCCATAGATGGTTCAAATGTTCCTGCCTAAGTACCAATTGACCAACATTGACGCTTTCGCGACAAGCATGGAGATATATCTCAGAATATCTTAGTTGCTTGTGACTTTGACATGAAATTCACATACATACTTTCTGGGTGGGAAGGATCTGGATCTGATTCATGAATTTTGGATGATGCTCTACATAGGGATGGTGAAGGATGGATTGTGGTACCTCAGGAAAATTTTTATCTTGTTGATGCTGGTTTTGCCAACCAAAGAGGCTTTTTGAGGCCATGTCATAATGTGCGTTACCACTTGAAAGAGTGGCGTAACTCAAACGTGTGTCTAACCGATAAAAAGGAACTGTTTAACTTGTGGCATTCCAAGTTAAGGAATGTAATTGAACGTGGGTTTCGTCTATCGAAGTCCAAATTTAAAATACTGAAAAATCAACCGGAGTGCCCATATAAGAAATAGACAAGGATTGTGCTTGCATGTGTTACTTGTACACAATCATATTCTGACTCAAAACACTGTTGGAGACGAAGAAGAGTTTAATGCAGAAGAGGAAGCAGAGGCTGCTACTAATGGGCAGACAAGTCAGGGAGAAACAAATATGGTGGTGGATGGTGATGATAGTGATATTAGTGATGGTGATGGGGGTGGTTTTGAGAATGTGAACTAGGATCAATTCCGGGATGACTTGGCTGACAAAATGTGGAACGATTGAATGGTAGGAGCTGTAGATTCTGAGTTTGACAGTGACGAAAAATGGATGATTCTGACTGATCTTTTTTTTTTCCCTTGGAAATGTGATACAATTATGGTTTCTTTGTTATTTGCTTGGAAATGTGATACAATTATGGTAAATGAGATAATTATTGGCGTACTCTTTTCCTGTGTTTTTTTTTTTTGGCATTAATATTGATTGTCTATCTTGTTTCTCACATCACTTGCAGTGTTTTTTATTCTTTAATTAAAGATTTTTCTTGTCATATTGTCTTTAAAATAATGGATATAGAGGAAGGAACACAGACAAGACAACGTGACATCACTAACTGGCCAAGTGAGGTATCCCACTATATGTTAGTGTGCCTTACAAATTACCACAGGAGTGGAAGAAGTGGAGACAATGGTCTTAAAAAAGAACAATGGCAAGCAATTTCAACTTCTATCAAAGATAGGCACCAGATGAATTTTGAATGGGAGCAAGTCAGAAACCATTATAGAATTTGGAATACAAGATTGAAAGCATTATGTGACCTTCAAAAAACCAGTGGGATGGGTTGGAATGCAGTAGAGTCAAGATTCGATGCTCCACAGCATGTATGGGGATAATTCAAAGTAATAACCTCTCCCAACTATCACATCAAAGTAGATGTTAGTAAAAGATTACTGTGTTAAATAACTCTTCAAGAATTCTGACACAAAATTGTATTTTTGACAAAGGAACAAAGATATCAAAAGCACATAGTTCTTCCAATTCATTTGGAAACAGCTGGTTGGTTAGGAAATGAAGTTGCAATGGGGAATGATTCAAGTCACCCATCTGATGCCATCCATGATGACCCCTTCGCCTATCTTCTCTCTCTTAAGGAACTACATGACTCGGAGGTTGAGCATGATGAAACAAACTTTCCAGAT
The DNA here is from genome assembly GCF_013358625.1 of Macadamia integrifolia. Taxonomy (NCBI): domain Eukaryota; kingdom Viridiplantae; phylum Streptophyta; class Magnoliopsida; order Proteales; family Proteaceae; genus Macadamia; species Macadamia integrifolia. The sequence goes on along the minus strand of NC_056564.1, from coordinate 6,791,335 downwards.
GAACCAAACGTCCCTTCAACTCCAATCGAGAGTACTAGTCGAACTAGTGGTAGGCCTCGTTCTGATGTCACAAGTAGTCAGGAGAAGAAAAAGAAGATCGGAGCTCAAAAAATAGGGAGCTCACTGAAGTTGATTGCATCTGCAATTAGTGGTTTGATCAAGACTGACTCGCTTGCTGATCTAGGCAAAAGACTATCTGCTACAATTGATGCAATCCCTGGATATGATTTTAATAAGAGGTGGAAGGCAAAGCAATTTCTTTTGGGAAAAAGGAATATAGCGGTCCTCTTCTTAGAAGCAAATAATGAAGACAAAGCTAAAGTATTGGATTTGTATATGCCGGATAGCAAGGAAACCATTGAATTAAGCTGATGAATTGGGGGAACAATAGACTTTTTGGGTATTTGGTTTGATTATGATGGACTTAGTGTTGGATATATTTCTGTTATTTAGGACTTGTTTCGTTTGTGTTGTTAACTAGGACATGGTTGGTTTGATACTTTAGGATGTGGTTGGTTTTTTAACACAGGACATAGTGGATTTGTTAATATATGACTAGGTGTGGATGGATTAATGTTATTTAGGGACTTGTTTATATTGTTTATTAGGTCATGGTGGATTTGATACGATTGGACATGGTCGGTTTGTTAACACAGGACATGGTGGATATTTTAATATATGACTATATGTGGTTGGATTAATGTTATTTAAGACTTGTTTATGTTGTTTATTAGGTCATGTTATTTAGGATTTTTTAATATATGACTAGGTGTGGATGGATTAATATATGAATAGGTGTGGATGGATTATTGTTATTAAATACTTGTTTATATTGATTATTACAACATTGAGTTATTGATGATATTTGTACAGTTAAAAATTTATAGGTGTGTGATTCATAGTCAATTCTACTACTCCTTCCAATCCATATTCTTATTTTTTGAAAAAAAAAAAAGAATTTGTGTTGGGACTTTGTTCGTTACATGATAATGTCCAGATGGATCATATTGCTACATGCAACTATTGTGGTATGAAATGTGGGATTTTGACATCTCATACCGACAAGAACCCAAGGAGACGATTCTTCAAGTGCCAATTTCATGATTCTTTTTTTGTGGGTTGATCATTTTAGAATGTGTGAATGTGGGAAAATTCGGTGCAAGGTTCGAAGATACACTTACAGTCCAGATAAAGGTCGAGATTATTGGTGTTGCCCAATATGCACCCGTGTATGACTGTAAAACAACTTTCTTTCCTTATTTCATAATTCTTACCAAATTCTATACCAATGATAATGCGCTTTGATGAACAAGAATCTATTTACAATTGTTTGTGTTATTTGTTTATAAGAGAAGGAAAAAAATCGGTTGTGGGTTTGAGAAAATCATAGATGACAGAGAATCTTCGACATCAAATCATCAATAAGAGAGTCCCGTCTTTGATCCACAAACTAGCACACCAACATCACATTGATTCATTGATTATTTGGAGGGATATCTTGACTCAGCAATTACAGCTTGCAAACAACAAGCTAGTATGGAAATGTAACGTACAAAGTTTTTAGAGGATGTATTAGATTGTGTTAAAACACTCCGTCTTAATAAGTAAAAAAAAATCTGAGCAGAGAGTAGAGATAGTGACAAAGACCAAACTTCAACTTATGATGTAATTTAATGCCAATGTACGACCAAATTAACCTTTTTTCTCAGGAACAACCTCTCCATTATGTGTGGGTAAGGCTGTGCACATTATGACGATACCTAAATGTAATTGATCATGCGGTGAAAATATTCTCCTCCATACAACTGTATTTTTTCTTATCTATTTTCAATGACAAGTGCGCACACAACCCGATAAAATGGGGAGTGAGCCCCACTCATACATGTGGGTGGGACACACCAAAGTGTGAATGACGAGTGACAACCCCTCTTGTATGGAATATGTCTCCAATTATTATTATTTATATAAATATTTAATTTAAGTAACCAAGTAGGGATGTAGTGATTTTTTAGGCTTATTTTAAATACTATCAACTGACGGACTTTGGGTAACCAAACAGTTTTTTAAGATTGATTCCATAGAATCCAACTGACAGATTAGGGTAACCAAACAGTTTTTAGGACTGATTCTACATAATCCAACTCACAGATTTAGGGTAACCACTTTACGTAACAGATTTATGGGCAACCACAGTTTTCTGGACAATCTTTAAAAAAAAAAAAAAAAAAAGAATAAGAAGAAGAAGAAGAAGAAGAAGAATCAACAGAAACACTCTCTATAGACTCATTGCCAAAACCGAAATAAATCTGCAGGGAATTATATAACCAAACACATCCTTATGTATGCCTTCCTCTGCAAAGGATATGAAGCTTCTATGTTTCTTTACCCTATCAGTTGGGTTGTTGTTTGTATTCCCACAGATGAAGGGGGGTCTTGGTTTTAGAAGAATTAAAGAGGTCAATTTTGTTAGCATCTTCAAACTGATCTAGAAGCTTGTGACTAAAAAGAAAAGTATTAAGGTTGACTGGATATACACTGGCCAGCTCCGTAATAGCACTATTTAGATTGTTGCTCCTTGCTCTGATGCTTATGGGTTTGGAGGAAGATCCTCAATCTCAGGTCTCTCGCTCTTGGAGCTGCTATCTCTAGATTAAGGATGGTGCCTCCACTGGCACCCCCTAGACATGCTAATTCCCTTAGTTATGCTAGAATCATCTATAGCTCAGGGCTTCACTAGCAAACTTTAGTTGCAGAATTATTTGCCACGATGGTTGGGCCCCTCTCCCTTCTCCCTAGTTCGCCGATATTTGGAGTGCCTTGCCTTCCATCCCAATAAGATGTCCAGGTTCAGGTGATGTTACTTGGTCTCCTTCCTCTTTGGACTTATTCAGTTCTAACTTCTAAGTCAGCTAGGTACCTCATCAGAACTCGTGCCCCTATCTCTCCTTGGTGCAAGTTGGTCTAGTTCAAGGACCACATCTCACGCCACAACTTCTCTGTTTGGCAGGCCATCTCCAACTACCTCCCAATGCAGTCTTTCCTCATTCATAGACAGATTCTAGTTTCCCTTGCCTTTTGTCTTTGTTGGAATGCCTCTAAAGATGTTGATCATCTCTTCTTCGCTTGTCCCTTCTTCTCTATAATTTGGTACGGGATGGAGCAGGGAAGGGGGAGACCCAAAAGACAACAATATGCTTGTTCCTTGGGGAACTAACACATCTAGAATGTTAGGGTACGATGTCTTGAATTCCATCTGTGGCAAAAGTAGTCTAATTCCTCCAATTGGGTATTTCAATAAATATCCTGTATAAGGTTTCGCTATATATTTGTAACGAGATTTCTTTCTCTGTAAACAATCTGAGAGAGGTGTGAGGACAAGCATTGTAACCCTATTCTCCATTGATAGTGAAGTAGAATCTCATCTCACCATGGACGTAGGCAAATCTGGCCGAACCATGTAAATCTGTGTGCATTATGTGATTGTTTGTTCTTGTTTTTCCATTCTTTTCTGCATCGTTTTAGGGTTATGTTTCTACATAGACGAGATCCTCAGACACTTTGCTTTTGAATTCAAATACTATGGAGTCTCAAATCTGAAGGAATGTTCTTCAATTAGAAGACCATTTCTTGAGGTTAAACTCCATCCAAATATGAAAGACAGCCACTCCATGCAAGCTTTCCCACCACATCACAAATAGACTTGCCGCTAAAAGTCATATCCACTCAAATCCATTCCATCTGAAAGGAAAGAATTCTTTGTTGCCTTGGCCAACACTTGGCAAGAAGGCTATGCCAAATTGAGGAGGAGAATAGACACGGAAAAAAGAAATGATCAACATCTTCAGAGGCATTCCAAGAAAGACAACGGGCAAGGGAAACTGCACACTGCCGATTGAGTATATGTCTTCTTGATTTAGCCTAATATGCCGCCTAATATGCCCAAACTCTCAAATCTATGAATGTTAAACCCTATAACTTGATTTATTGATTTAAAAAAATTTATTCTTTGTTTCTCATATTCTTGAAACCTTAATATCTTCTGCAGTTTTCAGAAAACCAATTATTTTCAAAGCCCAAAACCTGGTTAAAAAAAACCTCATTTTCAAACTTAGGTCTCAACTTTAATTTAGGTCTATCTCTTACTTTTTCTTACAAGCCATATCCATATCTATTTAATCATGAATGTTTTACCTTTCCTAAAAAATAATTTTCTATAGCTTTCTAAACTAGAATTTTTTTCACCATATTGAGTTCATATATTAACATTTTGTTTCTCTTTTATCTTGAAAATAGTTCCCTTTTGTTAACCCAATCATCAAATTACTTTAGGGTTCATTAAAAGAACGTACCCAGTGCACGAGGCTCCAGCTACTGCAGGGTCTGGGACGGGGCAGATATACGCAGCCTCACCCCTGGTTTAAAGAGTTCATTATTCTACATTTTTGTTCTGTTCCCTATTTTCCCCTTTCTATTACCTTTTAACTAGTCTGGCTCAAAATCAATGATGAACACAAATAATCAATATCACAAAGTCCACTTCAAAACTATGGAATAAGCACCAGGAATCCTAAAATGGACTGTCCGGGAATCTTTTCTTATTTAATTTTGGACCAGCAACAAGAAAATTGGGTATCTCATTTATCAAAAAGACATAGATTGATATGTCATCCATGACATCCACTCCCCCACAAAATAAATAAATAAAATCTCTATAATTTCTTGGTCAGACAAAGCTACCGCAAAGCAAAAAATACTTCCAAGTATATAACAGGGAAACCAGCTGGAAGCAAAATAAATCCTACCTCTAGGCAAGTAAATCTGTGAATAACAAAAATCCTAATTAAAAATTTCAATGCTCACAGGGTAAATGCATCAAAAACTAAAATTGGATCAGTCATAAGCAGGCTCATCAAGCATTCAACTATTTAAAAGGAGAAAAAAAAAGCTTTATGGAAAGGGCATAACATGGAATAGTAAAAACAACAGACTAGAATGAAAGAAAGCATTTACCAGCCAACCATCAAAGCCCAAATCAGCAGCAATCTTTGCCAGGCAGTCAGCATACATTTGAGCAGACTCCTTTGATGACAAAAGCTTGTCACAAACAACTGTCCCTTCATCCCACTCCGTGATGAATGTGCCCAATACCTTTTTTTATTTTTTAAATCCATGCAATAAAACACAGAATCAAATGACCTTTTTTTTTTTTTTTTTTTTTTTTTTCTGGGGAGAGGGGGTTGAACCCAGGATCGCTAGATTAAAAAGTTAAAGAATTTTGCATGGGGTGCAAACAGAAGCTGAACTTTATCATAGATTCACCCAAAATGCACCCTACCTGGACAGCTATTCATTCATCTAAGGTTTTATAAATCCATCAAGTTAAGAAAATGGAACACCCCCCCCCCCCCAAAAAAAAAAAAGGCAGAAGAAAGGGCCAGAACTAAAAATCTCAAGAATCCATCCGAAAAGGCTCCTGCTAACTTTATACAAGTGCAGAAATGGATATACAAAAGAAATTGCTTATAAACCAAATGAAGAGAAAACTCTTAATTTGGTGCAACCTTCTACTTGGTGTTGTTTTACAGGCAGCACAAATCATAAGGTTAGGTACATTATGCACACCAACTAAACACAACAAACACATGGCCTTGTTGATGCATGATAAAATATGAATGAGTTACAATCTGTATGAAAAGAAGCAAATGTAGCAAACAGAATTTTAACATATCCACTATTCATTCCAAAACCTAGAACCAAGAAAGCACAATTCTCCATAGATGCTCAACTTGGAGCAAATAAACAAACAGTTAACAAAGACCATTCTATACAATACTATTGATAAAATATTTTGTTAGACTTTTATAGTGTCCGCTTTGAATGAACTAACATAGCAGGCAATTTTGAAGCAGGAGAATCATCAGCGTAAGACGTATGTGTTTCAATGCATAAACATCAGAGGGCGCTTCATCTTCCTAGGACCATTGGGAATCTATCCAACTGAAATGATAAAGGCTTCCATCAAGGGAATAGGTAGAAATAGTCATGGAAAAATGGAATCCCTTAGCCATGAAGTCTTGAATCTTTCTTTATTAGGTGTTTGTCTTAAATGTACTTCAGGTCATTTTTTATTATTACCAGTTTACCAATTTTTAGTAAATTGTGATTTACATTTTGTTACAAAGTCCTGATTTAGAAATTACAATAAGTTTTAGAAACATTTAAGAGGAAATTTCACTCCCCTCCCCTGATTGTTTCATTTATTACACTCCCATCCCCTGTGAATTTTAAAATTACAACCGTATCCCTTTGATGTTGTAGATTCTATCAATCGTACCCTGACCGTGAGTGGCCCACCGTTAAGTGATGACGCATGATGTACAATTGCAATTTAAACCCCAAAATACCCCTAGTCGAATGGAGATTACATCATTGCCGTCACCATTAGCTTCATCTTCTTCCTTGAAGAAAACTTTTCATCGATTGGGATTTTAGGGTTATGAAAATTGCTACGCCTCTCTAATAATCCCTTTCCGTTATCAATCCGACTCAATTAGGTAGCAAATCGTTCCTTGGAAAAATCAAGTCTTGCAACTCAAGTTCTGAAGATCGATTTGCATTTTTGTTTTAGAGTTTTTTCATTTCAGAAGGCTTTTGCTAAGGTTTTGCGAAGGCGATTGTTTTGCAGCGATTTCCTCTGAGCCGTTGTTGATCGATCACTCCATTACAGGGGTTTTGCACAGGCGAGTGTTCTTACAAGCCTACGGAAGCCGTTCTCCCATCTCTCTCTCTCTGTTTTGTTCGCATTTCCTAACCCGTCATTTCTCTGGAAGGTGAATACAACCCATCAAGTTCTTCTACCGTGAATCTTCCCTATGGTCGATTTTCAGGTTTAGGGATTCCAAGATTCTAGATATTAGTAGGGAGCAGTTGTAACGCCCCGACCCCATTAACCTTGCACAATATTGTCTTCTTTGGCCCATGGATCTCAAGGCTTTAAAACGCGGTGCGCTATGTTAAGGAAGCTAGAGGTTATTAACTAGTCTAGGAATCTCTCCCTAGGCGATGTGGACTAAAGTTTGCACACCCTCACCGATCTCTCAGGCATGTTTGGTTCTTGTCGTATTCTTGGGTCTTACAAATTTTCCCCCTTTCGGCACAGCGTCCCCGTTGTGGCCCCACACGCTGTTGGGGTCTGCTCTGATACCACGCCCCAACCCCATTAACCTTGCAAAATATTGTCCTCTTTGGCCCATGGGCCTCAAGACTTTAAAACGCGTTGTGCCATGTTAAGGAAGCTAGAGATTATTAACTAGTCCAAGAATCTCTCCCTAGGCGATGTGGGACTAAAGTTTGCACACCCTCACCGATCTCCCAAACCCCCTGGTAATGGCCGTATTCTTGGTGGAGACACCTCACCGATCTCCCAAGAGGGTTCGGTACTTGCCGTATTCTTGGGTCTTACAGCAATTCTTCGTATCCCTCTTCAATTCTTCTTCTAATTCAATTGCTCAATTGTTCTCACAAGTTTTTGTTTTTTCTTACAAAGACAAGTTGTACAGCAACCTAAGTTCCTGATTTATGTGGTTATTTTTTTTTCTTTGATTTATGGTTTTCCGGTTTCTGAGGAGAAAAGATTCCATTAACAGGTTTCATTTTTGGCAAGTAAACAATTTACAAGTTACTCTAAACAACTCAAACAAAACCATGGATTAGTAAGAATCCTGGTTTTAGTATCTTGACCTTTGGTTTCAGTGTGAAGAAATAGGTATCATATTATGTATTTCTGCTTTTCTTTATTATTAGTCGTTTGCATTGTATTTGAGCTCGTCCATAGCATGATTTTGGAAAACAAAGTAAGAGACGAGGGAGGGGGACTCGTTGGTCTTACCTTGAGAAGCCAAGACCGAGTTGAGAGAGGACCGAGATGCAGGGAAGCAGGGAGGGAGGGTTCCTTCTAACGCTCAATTGAAGGCAGGGAGGTTCCTCTTGAATTTCCTCTATTATTTACACAAAGGTTATGGGGGTAAAAATGACATTTAACAGGTAACTCTAACAGTGTTAACACTACAGGGTATAGTTGCAATTTTAAACTTCACAGGGGATGGGAGTGTAATAAATGAAACAGTTAGGGGAGGGGAGTGAAATTTCCTCAACATTTAACTAAAGTCTGTATAGTTTTATTACTTTTAGTTTTTAGTTAGCGACTATCTAAATGACACCTCTATAGGTGTATTTAAGATTTGACACCTTCTTTAAGTTAGGGGTATAAAAGGGTTTTCAAAAATAATTTGAAAGTGACTTATCATTATGTCATCATCAAAAGTTGTCACTGGCATGCACATTTTTCAAATATACAAGTAAAATTATAGTATTTATCTGTATTGGAAAAAATGTGTTATACTAAAAGAGGAAAAAGGAAATGTTAGGTATAACCTTTTAAATTTTGAAAATTAAAAATGATTGTTTTCGAGAGGTTCTCCCAAAGAAAGGTTTGTCATGATGCTACTGGTTATATTTGCTGCTGTTGACTATTCCAGATTGACATTCAAGCCCACAAATTCAATAGAGTTTCATGGCCAAATCTTGCAATTTTTATTGGAATGTCATTTTTGGTTTGTTTTTCCAAAAATTGGATGACCTGCATGAGATTCTTTGTAGATTGGATCAGTTTCTATATAGTTTTTAATTAGACATGTCATTAGAACTTGTTCCTGACATCCAGAAATTGTAGGACCTAGTCCAGCACTGTACCATCAGGGCTCAAGAGAATCAATTCTCTCTTTGGCTCATAATCGATGCAACCTCATAAATCATAATCCAACCTTCTGAAGTTTTTAAACCCAGATGCCCTGAAACCCTTCCCCCGCCCCGCCCCGCCCCGCCCATCCCAGCCCAGCCCAGCCCAGCCCAGCCCAACAACAAAGCCCCAGCCATACCAAATTTAACTTTACTTTCCCTGTCCTGATTCTACGTAATCCTACGTCCAGCCAGCTTATGCTCTAGACCGAATTCTAACATGAATCCTTCAATTATTCTTACATGCAAAACTTGCCTGCTTACAGTCAAGGTGATAAGATCAGTCTCTCCATAAGATGTGTCTACAGGAAGGCAAGTGGTGCTATGGGCCCCCTCTGCTATGCAACATGGTATAATGATGCAAAGGCTTTTTGCACCCAAGACCTATATCTTGCAAGAAAGGTTCTCACCAGCCCAAGTACCACCAAAACCAAAGCTTATACCAGCCATACAACCCAAATCATGTTCATTCTCTAGTGAACATAGGGGCTTATATCAGCTATTCTAGCCAAATTAAGTTCACCAATATCTTGTGAGTGGCAGGCTTATATCAGATATACCGGCCTAGTCATACCTATAAAATCACTGATTAACAGTGATTATAAATAACTTCACCTACATCACCGAATGGAAACAAACGCCATACTTCACACAGCAAACTTAGCCCTTCACCATCTCTTCCACTAAGTGCACCAGTCAGGAGTTATATGGTGGCTGACGACAATGGGGGGTCAAAGAAGGCATGGGTTGAAGGTAGTGAGGAACGACATAAGTACTCATAAGCTAAATTTGCTATAGCTTACAAAAAATGGCAGAATGATGATAACTGGATTTGTGTTGCTAAACCCAGTAAATTGATGGAGGAAACTCGAGCAGCAAATCCTTCTCAAGTTGAACTAAAAGAAACGCACTAATTTTCCAAAATGCAAGAGCTCCGACCTTGAATCAACTCAACTATAATATTCAAGAACTGAACTTATGAATATATATATATATATATATATATTTTGGGTCAAAGAACTTATGAATAGTCCACTCTTGGAAAAGGGGTTTTTGATCAGGGTTTCAAAAATCGGTAAATCGGATCGGGATCGGGATCGGGATCGGGATCGGTATAGTCTACTTCAATCCGTCTTCACCAATCCCTATTGCAAACAAAGCTGGAACTGGAATCCGCTTCGAATGATTTACCACATCAAGCACAAAAACTAGAATTCACAGGCTCCAAATTGAAGATAAAACTGTAGCATACCTTAACACCATGGGTGTGCGCGGTGTTCGTCCAACACGGTGGCGGTATTGTAACCAGAGTATGCGAGAAATAAACAAATATATCCATCAAATACCAATGGCATATGGCATAGCCTTCAGCATTACTCCCTCCCTGGATCCACTTGTCGTCAAGGTAATTCCCCGACATGTCATGGCAAACAAGAATCCTGGAACGATCAGGCAGCGAAACAGAATCGGAGGGAAGAGGAACAGAAGCTTTATTGAAAGGGAAGTGAAAGGAATCGAAGTAAGACCTCGATTTAGACCTCCATTCGAGGTCATCGAGGTTTCTAATGGGGAAAGAAACTGGTTCCGAGGGTTTAAAAGGATCGAAGGCAGGAGTATTGGCATCAATTGAAGAAGACGAGTTCATTCTTCGGAAGAAGGATAAGAGGTAGCGAAGGACTCTGATGAGGAGGCGTTTCATGTTTGGAAGACAAAATAAGGTATTTAAAGAAGCGAAGGAGACTCAATACACGAAGCAGGACTCGTTTGACTTGGGCAATATACATCGGTGACTTTGAAGATTTGCAAGCTGCAATTGCAGTGCACGTGTCTCCTCTTACCAATTACCACCTTGTCTTCTCTGTTAAAGAAAATAATCAACTGGATCTTGACCCAAACCCTAACTCGAGTGAGCAATTCACAATTGTTCTTTGATCTGTAAAGTGCATTTCCTAACCTAGATTCTCTCTCCACAACGAAAAAGCATTCTCTTTCACCAAAAAGAAACGAATAAGGTCTCTCTCTCCCTTTGTTTTTTATACCTACTTTTTAGATGGCGCGGAGGAGGTAAACGCCAGAGAGCTCTTGAACTCGAGACGAGAACTCCTGACATTGTTTGAGGAATCGGATTGGTGGAAATAGGTCGGATCTCTATCGATCCCAATTCTTAATCGATGAAAAAGTTACAAACGGTCAAAAAATGTTTTATAATTTGAAATCAAAGGTATTTCTATCCGATCCAGGTCGGTATATGCCAGTTTGCCATCATCGATCCCGATTCCATTTCTAATATCGAATTCTGAAACCTTGCCTCCTCGTGAGCATAAGCGTAGCGCACCACGGTTTTGCCAAATGCACTGAAGTCTGTTTGATTGCAATGGAAGGTAAAGAGAAATGTTCGTTTTGTCTTATTTAGTAAGGATTTAGTTCTCAGGTATTGCATGCTGATTTAAATTGAGTCGGCTGGTTATGGGTTTAAGTCTCGACATGCCCATTATCGTCTGTTAGTCCTGCACAAGTGTTGCGATCACTACCATGGAGCATCAATTTTACTGTTTTTTTTTTCATAGAAAACAAAAACAAAATAAATAAATTATTTATGATTTTACCCTTATTTCACTACCAAAATATATGGACTAGGTATTGGTATTGATCTCAGTCAATATCAATACAATATTGTCGATCTGATACCGATACTTAGAACCAGGAGTTTCATTTTAAAGTTCATGTCACTTGTCTGATATTTCGGGTATGACATCTTTGATGATCTAGGCTTTGACTGTTTGCATTGAAAATAAAAATAAAAAATTCAAAAATTACTACCTTCATGTAATTGAAAACAGACAAGAAAACTAAGTTTTTTTTATTATTGAACAAGTTAATCTCTAAACAATAAACTTTTGTAATCATTATTTTAAATGACTATTATATTATTACTTCCAAATCATTCATATTAGGTTGCCCCTCTGGTCTATGTTTGGTCTCTTGTGACCTTATCACTTCTTAACTCATTTTGTAGAGAGGTTGTTTTTCAATTCTAACTTACAACCACTAGTTCACAATAGAACAATCCTATTGCAGCGTTCCAGCCTCACATTCTCAGGTCAAGATCACAAAAAAAAAAAAAAATCTAACCTGTCATGGTAGTTTATATATCCTAGCAATCAAGAAATAAAGAGTCTCCTACAAATAACAATAATATATATATATATACACATTAATAAATAAGGATGTGTCTGGTTACATGTTTCTGTGGAAACCTGTATTGATTTTACCCATAATTCCATAGAGTTTTTGTGGATTCAAAATTCTAACAAAATATTTATTTAGTTAAGCAGAATTCAATTAAAATTGATTAATATAGGCTTTAAGTGCGATTGATGCGTGGGTTAATGAGAGATAGTACGAAACCTTTTTGGGGGGAGGGGGGGTTTATTTTTCGAGGGCCCATGGCAACTTATGAGTATCAAAACCTAGTTCGAACAGATGAAATCAAATTCAACCATTCCAAAAACAATATCTTATTGGATTATGTTTTGGATTGGGGTTTTGTGAGATTGAAACCAAATTGAAGTGCATCAAAATCGATAAGACATTGAAATTGAACTTGAAAAAAGGGATAAAATTGATATACTCCGATAAGAAACTGATACC
>NC_056564.1:6769472-6778788 GCF_013358625.1 Macadamia integrifolia | reverse complement strand
CGACCAGCTACTCAGTGTACTTTGGGCATATCGTACCTCAGCTCAGATCCCTGCAAAGGAAACACCGTTTTGATTGGTATACAAAACTGAAGCCCTAACCCCTGTAGAGGTGACCTAAGCTTCGTTCCGGTCAACAACGTTTGAAGTATCACAGAACGAAGCAAAGCTCCAAGTAAATGTCGACTTCCTAGATGAAGTTCAAGAAGAAGCTCTAGTTCAAAATGAAACCTACAAGCAAAAAGTGCAACAGCATCACAACTGAAAGGTTCGGCCACGAGGATTCATAGTAGGTAACTTGGTCCTTAGAAAAGTAGTTGCAGCAGACCTGAGAAGTGAAGGCAAGTTAAGTGCGAACTGGGAATGCCCATACATAGTCTCCAAAGTGGTTCGCCTTGATACTTACCACTTGCCGACGCAGGGGGTACAGCTATACCAAGAGTATGGAATGTCGAAAATCTCAAAAAAATTTACCAGTAGATCACATTGAAGTCCTGCACGATCGGGCATTAGTTTTATAGATTTTATATTCTCAGCACCTTAGTTTTCATATTTCAATTATTCAATTTCATTCATGGAGTGGATTGGACTCTATTTCGAAGCAATGTATTTGTCACAAAGTGCATGTCACATATCAATAAACGAAGAAGCTTCTCTTAAATATCCAGCTCGTTTAAGATCGAGCTTCAGCTCGGCAACATCTAAGACCGAGCTCCAGCTCGGCACTACCAAGACCAAACCCAAGTTTGGCACCCCAAGACCTTAGCATCTAAGGCATTAAGACCGAGCTTTAGCTTGGCGACGTCCGAGACCAAGCTCCAGCTTGGCACTACGAAGACCAAACCTAAGTTTGGCACCCTAAGACCTTAGCATCTAAGGCATTAAGACCGAGCTTCAGCTCGACAACTTCTAAGACCAAGCTCCAGCTCGGCACTACCAAGACCAAACCCAAGTTTGGCACCCTAAGACCTTAGCATCTAATGCATTAAGACCGAGCTTCAGCTCTACAACGTCCAAGACCGAGCTCCAGCTCGGCACTACTATGACCAAACCCAAGTTTGGCACCCCAAGACCTTAGCATCTAAGGCATTAAGACCAAGCTTCAACTCGGTAACATCCAAGACCGAGCTCCAGCTTGGTACTACCAAGACCAAACCCAAGTTTGGCACCTCAAGACCTTAGCATCTAAAGCATTAAGACCAAGCTTCAGCTTGGCAACTTCCAAGACCGAGTTCCAGCTCCGCACTACTAAGACCAAACCACCCAAGTTTGGCACCATAAGACCTTAGCATCTAAGGCATTAAGACCAGGCTTCAGCTTGAAAACATCCAAGACCGAGCTCTAGCTTGGCACTACCAAGACCAAACCTAAGTTTGGCACCCCAAGACCTTAGCATCTAAGGCATTAAGACCGAGCTTCAGCTCAGCAACATCCAATACCGAGCTCTAGCTTGGCACTACCAAGACCAAACCCAAGTTTGGCACCTCAAGACCTTAGCATCTAAGGCATTAAGATCGAGCTTCAGCTCGGCACTACCAATACCAGACCCAAGTTTGACACTCCAAAACCTTAACACCTAAGGCATCAAGACCGAGCTTCAGCTCGGCAACTTTCAAGATTGAGCTTTAGGTCGGCACTACCAAGACCAGACCCAAGTTTGGTACTGCAAGACCTTAGCATCTAAGGCATTAAGATCGAGCCTCAGCTCGGCAACTTCTAAGACCAAGCTTCAGCTCGGAACTACCAAGACCAAACCCAAGTTTGGCACCCTAAGACCTTAGCATCTAAGGCATTAAGATTGAGCTTCAGCTCAACAACGTCTAAGACCAAGCTCTAACTTGGCACTACCAAGACCAAACCCAAGTTTGGTACCCCAAGACCTTAGCATCTAAGGCATTAAGACCGAGCTTCAGCTTGGTAACATCCAAGATCAAGCTCCAGATCAACACTACCAAGACCAGACCCAAGTTGGGCACCTCAAGACCTTAGCATCTAAGGCATTAAGATAGAGCTTCAGCTCGGCACTACCAAGACCAGACCCAAGTTTGGCACTTCAAGACCTTAACATCTAAGGCATTAAGATCGAGCTTCAGCTCGACACTACCAGAGACCGAGCTTCAGCACGACGTCATTACGGTCTAAGTCTAGGCATAACACTTCAGGAGAATATGATGCATAAGGTAAACCCAAGCTCAATTAGACAATGAAACTATGCTTACAGTGGAATAAAGAGAGGCACAATGAATGAAGAAAAAAAATTTCATTAATAAAAGAGGGAAACCTCAAAATTACATTACTCCCAAAGGAGACATTTACATAAAAAAAAAAGAAGGGAAGAAAGAGGAAAATTACATCACTCCCGAAGGAAGGAGAAAGAGAAGAAAATGGAGAAGATAATATCAGGATTGCAGAGATTGGGCATCCAACTCAAGAAGGAGCAAGAGGGTTCATTTGATAGCTTTTGGGTTAGCTTGAGTCACCTCTTCACTAACCTCGGCTTGACCAACGAGTTGCACTGAAGGAGCTGGGGTAGGAGCGCACTGCTCATAGTCTGACAAATCATAGTCTGACATCTTGCCCAATGTGAACTGAATGGCATCTTTCGAGCTGGCTTGGAATGAAGCGACATTGATGTCAATCAACCATTTCTGACCAACTTTGGAGTTTAGTCACCTCTCAGCAGCAACCTCATCATTCGACGTCAGCTCGTCCTGATGCTTCCTTTCCAGCTCGGCAATCCGAGCTGCAAGTTCAGCCTCTTTCTTCTTGTTGGCTCTTAAGCCTTGGCCAGCTCACTCTGGAGCGCATCCTTCTCCTTGACCAGGTTGCTGTTGGTCCTGAGCTGTTTAGCAACTTCACGCTCCAGCTCGCCAGCTCTCTCCTCGCTATCTCTTACCTTTTGCTCCTCAGAACGGGCCCTTTCTTCTCATTCTCCAACTGACCTATGGCTATTTGGAGATCCCCACAAAGATGCTTCACCTCGTCGTCAGCCTTAGCATGGCCAACGGCTATGCTCTCAAACCATTGAGCATCCTCAACCTCAAAAGTAAAACTTTGCAAGGACCCAACGGAGTAATAAGTACTCGAAACATAAAGAGAACACGAAAGAGAGAGAAGCGGGGAATACTTACGTCACCCATCCGAACGTAGATCTGATCCGTGAAGTCGATGTCATATGACTTCTTCACGGGGGCAATATCCCTCTTAGGACTGCTCTAGCTATACCAAACCCGAGCAGTTATAGAGTCCAGCACAGTTCCATTCTCCATCAGGTCCACCTAGGGATCCACGAGTTGTTTCCCCGTCTGAGCCACCTTGGGAGGGTTTCCATGCTGCTCATCATCCACAGGTGAACGCCTCCTCTTCTGGCCATATGGGCTTACTGTAGTCTGGTCTAGTGTGCCGGTCTACCCTGGCACCTTCTCCCCAGAGCCCACTCGCTCCTTGCCCTTGAGAGAGCCCGGGGTCCCATGCCAAGCTGAGTATTGACCGATCGGGGGCATCTCCTTCCCTAGCTTGCCCCCAATATTGATTGGTGAGGCCTTGTTTCCCATGCCAATGGGAGGGGCAGCCTTCGCACCAAGCTTTGGGCTCGGTGCGGCCTTGCCCTTGTCGATAGTCTTTTTGGCGACCTTCTCGGCCGCTTCCTTCTTCCTCACCTCGGTTGCTGTGACAAGGCCTTTATTGTCAACCTTTACATTCACCACTGCAAAACAAAGATGAGCCGAACTGAATTAGTATTGAAATCGAGCTGAATTTGAAAGAGAATCGAGCTGAATTAGTATGAATCGGACTCAATCGAACCCTCACTAGGGACTTCACTCAGCTCCTACTTTTGGAGGAAGTCCTCGTCCTACAACATCCAAATGTCCATACCCTCCCCACCCAAACACATTTTATATGTTTGGAGGTCGATCGGGGAGAGATTGGGAGGTCAGTTCAGCACTAAAAGTGTGGGCCTCACCCAGCTACTCTTGAAGGGGTTCCCCTCCATTGTCATGTAGCAGTACCTCTCCTTTCACTTCTTCACCGAGGAGGGCATGTTGATGAACATCTTTAGATCACTGTAGGAACCAACCCTATCCCTCTTGGTGAAGTAGTACCACCCTGAAGTGTGCCTTTTCACTAAGAACATCTTGCGGAAGCCGCCCAACATCACAGTCTGGCCTAGCTTCAAGACAAACACCTCAAAGCTAAGAACAGTGCACCAGGAGTTCAGTGTAAGCTGACTTGGGGCAAGGCACCAGTGCTCCAGGACTGAGTTGACCAGCTCGGGCATCGGGATCCTAAGGCTGCTCTGAAAGGTGACTTCTTAAAGGGCCATCTCGTCCCCAGAGGCATCTACAAGTTCATCTTTGTCTAGGATACGCATCACCATGGCATCGGGGATGCCATACCAACCCCCGATAAGGTCTCGAACTTTGGGCGTGAGGATGCTCGGGGTGTTAACTACGATTTTCTTTTCTCTCGAGGATGAAGTAGAGCCTTCCCCCTCAGACTTTGCTAGGCCTTCCTCAGGGACTTCAGTGCCTGATGGGCCTGCCATCGAAGTGCCTACTACTGCAGCACTGGGGGGTTGAGTTGGGGTATCTGAGCTAGGATCACCCCTGGTCGGGACGGTCTCAAGCGAGACCACCTCCACAAACTCAGTACCCAAGCTGCTACCGTAGCCCGAGCTGTTGCCTGAGCCTGAGTTTCCACCAGAACCTGAGCTATCGTTGGAGACAAGATTGCTGGAAGTGTCATCACCGGAGGACGAAGGATCAGGAATTGGACACTTTGGGTGGTTTTCCCCAGGCCTCACGGTCATCAAGGGGGTCTGGTTGGGCGAATCAGGGTCACACATGGACACCATATCGGGATCACTAGGACCAACGCTAGGAAACACGGAGGCCTGAGCAGAAGAAGAATGACAAGTCACAACCATAGTACGATCTTACTTACTTGTTGTAGGACGAGCTTGAACGTGACACGCTTGAAAGGACGAGCCGATGAGGACGGGCAAGTAGGAGAACCTTGTTGTTCACAATGCCGCGCTGCTCTGAGACTTTGTAAATGTCCGTGCTGAGGCTAGGACTGAGTTGAACTGACTTTAACACTAGAACAAATGAGAAGTCTTCTGGAAAAAAATGTGTCCTATTTATAAGAGAAGGCGGTGGAGAATGGACAACTAGATCTAGCTGAGAACAATGGTGAACCAAAGCAACCTCTTTGCCTGCCTGAGGTGAAATTATAGTGCCGTGACATGTGGCAGAACCAATATGTTTCACGCTGAACAAACGACACACGATCGCGAAAGTCAATCACTTTTAATGCTCTAGCTGTCCAAACTGAACTGCTAGAGCGGGGGGCTGGTGATAAGGGTAAATCTCTCTGACCATGGCACGACCATGTAGCGTTCAAACTAATGCTGCACTGCCACCTTGGCATTTCATCAGGTCGAGCTGCCACCTCGGCCCCCATCAGCCCGAGCTACCACCTCAGCCTCTCCTCTGGCTTAGCTACCACTTCGGCCCGGCATCATCAGGTAGGGCTCCCAGAAACATGCTTTCATCCACTCCTACGTTCAAGAAACGTAATCCCTGATCACAAGGACGAGACTCTATCCACTACACATCATCGAGGCATCCACCCCTCCCATGACTTGCACTTCCGAGATAAGAGGGGAATACTCCCCTAGTATACCCTAGGATTTGGAATATTCCTAGCATTAGAGAGTCGTTCCTCTCAAGGACTCCATGCCCAGTAGGACTCTCCACGAACTTCCCCCTTTCTCCACTCCATCAGTAGCCTATAAATACCAAGGTAAGCCTCCATTGTGGGGATCGATAATTTCTTTTGACTGAAAACTCTCCTGAATATTCATTGTGAAAATATCTGACTTAGGCATCGGAGAGTCCCCTATCGGGTTAGCCCGGCTCTCCCCATTCATCTCTTCTGTGCAGATCGGCTGGAGCATCAGCAGCTGCAAGGAGGATCGGCTGGTGAATTTTTACCGCATCAAGTTACCTTAAAAAAATGCCGTAAATTATTACAAGATGGAGAGGATAACAAAACATTAAAATAACCGAAACTTATTTAAAAAAAAGAAGTTTCTTTGCATGAATTTGTATGAAAATATATGATTAATTTGACACAAACCCAAACTGATGCATTAACAAATCGAAATCAAAATATTATTGGTTTGATTTGGATTTCATCACTATCGCACCGAATTGACCGATTGACACCCTAGCTCATGAGGGGCGAAAATGAACAGGACTAAGCGATCTGCTGAAACTGTGAAATGTAAAAATGCATTGGTAAGAAAGCGTTCTATTTGAGGGAAGCACCCACATGAGCAGATATGAATGAAACGGAAGCAAGAATATCGACTTGAATAACATAAACATTGGTAAGAATCCGACAACCCAAAAACCTAAGGGTACTTTTGTAAGATTCGTTCACATAGGATGAGTCTGGACGTAAGATCAGATCGAAAAACGTACTCGTCGATAGACATGTGAATATTCATTTACTAATTACTACCCTTTGTTGATCCAGATGAATGGAAGGGTGCTAGGTTGAAAATTGTCCAGGCATTTAAATTTGTTTTCGGTCTCCAAGACTTTCGTGACAATGGGAATTGACAATTATCACACTCCACATAAAGCTTATAAATTTATACCAAGGAAAAGCCTTCTTTCTCCCTGCTCTCAGAACCGACGCCTCTTATTCTGAAAATTAATTATTTTTTCACGGTTGCAGTCGGAGGAAGCTTCAGATCCCGTCGACCATGGCTTCCGTCGAAGCAGATGGGAGTAAGACCACCAGTAGGACTTCGTGCCATGTGGTAGCGATGCCGTATCCAGGAAGAGGCCATATCAACCCCATGATGAACCTCTGCAAGCTTCTAGCTTCGAGAAGCAGTGGCGGTGATGATGAGGGTGATATTGTAATCACCTTCGTGGTGACGGAAGAGTGGCTGGGCTTCATAGGCTCCGATCCCAAGCCTGCTAATTTACGGCTACGCTCTATCCCTAACGTCATACCGTCGGAGAAAGGCCGCGCCGACAACTTTGCTGGCTTCGTGGAAGCCGTAATGACGAAGGTAGAAGGTCCATTCGAGGAGCTGCTGGACCAGCTCGAAACACCACCGACAGCTATGATTACCGATAATTACTTGACGTGGGCCGTAGCGGTGGGGAATCGAAGGAATATTCCGGTTGCATCGCTTTGTACCAATTCGCCGTCCGTCTTCTCGGTGATCTACCATCTCGATCTCCTTGTCCAAAACGGACATTTCCCTGTCGACCTATCAGGTATTCCGCCATTACACCTAACCACCTAACTCCTAACCCCTAAGAGCATAGCCGCCACTTGGTACTAGGGTGTCAACGGTCCGGGTCGGTGCGGTTTCGGTCCGGTTCCACCGGTTTCGGTGTGAGTTTGGAAGAGACCGAAACCGACCCAATAAGGATTTATCGGTTTCGGTCCGGTGTCGGTTTCGGTGCGGTTTGGGTTCGGGTTGGTACCGGTTTGGATTTATTAGGTTCATTTCGGTTTGGATCGGTTTTTTAAACCGGTATGAAGCCATTAGGAAACAACCAAATGATGAATTGTTGAACTTCGATTTCTTAAATCGATTTGTAACCGGGTTGGTTTTGATTTTTGGTCTAGTTTGAATTCGATTTTCCATACAAATGTATATAAAACTATTCAAATTTTAATTTTTTTAATGAATTTTGGAGTGTTTCGGTTTCTTACCGGTTTGGTTTCGGTTTCGGTCCGGGTTTTGAGCCGGTTTCGGTTTGGTTTCGGGTTCATCCGGTTTTCGGTGCGGTTCGGTTTGGTTTTGGGGTTACAATACTTGAAACCGAACCGAACCAATAAGGCTTCGGTTCGGTTTGGTCCGGGTTGTTATCGGTTCGGTCCGGCCGGTTTTACCGGTTCGGTTTAGGAATTGACACCCCTTTATGGTAGTACTGGACTCTTGGGCCATGGGCTGTTGAAGTCTGACAAGTTTCGTGGACTGACCATGGCTATTCCTCTTACCCAAACAAGAGATGGACGAGATTTTCTACTTTCAGATTTTCGGAAAATACTTGCTTCTAAACTATTTCAAATAAAATTGACATTCTCAATAGATTATTTTGCTTGATAAATTGGACTGTTAGAGAAATTTAACATATGACTATGTCTTTATGTGAAAACTAGAAGAAAGTTTTCCTTCATGGGTGGAAGATGGTTCACTCTTAATATATTCTCAAAATACCCTCCTGGTGCCTTCCCACGACGGGTTCCCATGGCCCATGGGTCTAAGAAAACTCAGTCCTGCAAGATATGTCCATGAAACTTGGTCACTTTGACAGCTACCACATTTCTTTGTTTTTTTTAAGATGGCTAGCTATGCATGGTAGTATAGTCAATACTCAATAGTGAACCTAAAAAGGAATTCTTACTATAAGCAAGCATGAACCACACTTTGTGGGCTCGGGATCCTTTGTGTGTTGATCGTCTAGGTCTAGCCCATAACTACTTGAACGATTGAGATGTGTTCAAGTGGTGATCTAATGGCTTTGGGTGTGGCGCCTTTGTTTTGATCGGTAGAAACATAGCCGTTGGATCACTGCATGGTCATGTGTCAATCGTCCAGGTAGCTATGGACCGACTTGGACGATTAGTTCTCTGGAGAGGAGCGGGATCCATCTTGTGGATACATCATTTTCTTTTAAAAAAAATTAAGAAAAAGAACCTTGTCCGTCTTATATATCCAACTACCTCCGCCATAGTTGAATATTTTCACGTCCATCTATATCTCGATGTTCCTACTTTAGACTGACAAAATTCCACTCGAGCACAAATAGGTAGCGATGTTTTTCCCAATTACAAATATTACTTTGTCAAGGGCATGTCCTCGGCGCGCGTGTATATATATATATATATATATATTTTTGGCTGTAACTCCGGGTTTTTTTTTTGTTGTTCTGTAAAAGCTGTAACTCTGTAATTCGCGCTCACATAAAATTGAAAAAGAATTGATGATCGAAATTATAACGGCTCTATCATGTGCTACAGTACCAGAGAAGGGAGGTGAATGCATCAGTTATATCCCGGGGATCCCTTCCATTTGCTTAGCGGACTTGCCAAGAGGCTTCAATAATCCCACTAATCAAGAGCTGGAACCAGTCAAGAAAATCTCCTCCTCGATCGTGAAAGCAGAGTGCCTTCTACTCAATTCCTTCTACGAGCTTGACACCCAAGCCATAGACGCTTTAAGGGCAATACTCCCCTTCCCAGTATACCCAATTGGCCCCTCCATACCTCACATGACACTCAA
>NC_056564.1:6762481-6769452 GCF_013358625.1 Macadamia integrifolia | reverse complement strand
GGTGAAGTACTAATCCCGCTCAATTATGTTAGGTTCACCAAATCCTACCCGATTCGCACCGGATCTCACCCGTACAGAACGGGAATCCTTGTACGCTACAGGTAAGTGGGGAGAGGACGTTTGGCCTTGTTTCAAGGCATTGTTTGGCATTTATTTAATTATATCTAGTCTAGTCATGCCATCATGAATATGCTATGTAGATTAGTCATTCCTCACGTTGTTATGCATATGTGCTATGTTTACTTTCTAAATGCCAATTGAAAGATACGTCTATATGTTGAATGTGAACATCATAATGCATGATGCATTGATAGACTAGATGTCGTAGTCGGCTTAGAAACGAGTACATTGGTGGCCCGTGGAATGGGACACGGAGGTACTATGCAATCGTACTATTGTCATATAGGAGCATGCGGTATTAGGATTTTCACCATCCCGTGCTACGACCCTTCCCAACAGGGGTTAAGGTGTTGGGTTATCATTTGGGGGGAAGCAGTGGTCGCGGTCGTCGGGTCACTGTGGCGGTTAGACATAACGCCCGGCGGGTCATGTAGGACAGCCGGCAAACCCGGTGGTACATTCAAGAGGGCCAATCGTACTGCTTTTAAATTGCTGGAGTCAGCACCTTTATTTTCAGTCATTTACATTTCTGTTGAGAGCCGGTGGACGGCATTGTCTTTACTTTTCCGAGTACTCACGGTGGACCTTCTCCGACAGCCCTATGGGCGTATCGCGGGAGGGAGTTCGTGGCTCGTACCCGGAGTATACGCGCACTGTGGTTGTAGTAGCACTAAAACCAAGGACTTAGTAATGTTGCTTAGGTGGATGTGATTTAAAATGTATAGCATGGCATGTAGTGCATATGATGTG
This sequence comes from Macadamia integrifolia, assembly GCF_013358625.1. NCBI lineage: Eukaryota > Viridiplantae > Streptophyta > Magnoliopsida > Proteales > Proteaceae > Macadamia > Macadamia integrifolia. Next base: position 6,768,582 of record NC_056564.1, on the reverse strand, counting down.
TTTTTATGTGTGGACTGCTGTGTGGTCCATCTTACCACTTACTGAGCTAGTGATCTCATCCCACGTGTACACCCCTTTTTAGATGATTTTGTAGGTCATACATCTGAGGAGCACGGGGTGGGTCCCACAATCGAGTTTCCTAAAGAAGACTGGTGGACCCCTGAGGAGTTAGAGCACAGCACTGACTGCTCGTGCGAGACCTGTGCTGCGGGATCACAGTTCTGAGGCCGAGCTGAGTTCCACGTTGGGGGCCATGCTGATCTCCACTTTTGAGGTCGAGCTGAGCTCTACCATGTGACGCCGAGCTGGGCTCAACCCTTGATGCCGAGCTGAGCTCTAGCCTTTGTTGTCGAGCCGAGCTGTGTACTTTGATTGTTTTGATGATTTCCTTTACATACTTGATATATGAATTGTACTTTTATCGTGTAAATATCATGCCTTCGGGCCTACATGTATATAATTATTGTATCACAATTCGGGTATCAAGTATATGAGATTATTCACAGGTAAAACTTAGTCTTCCGCTGATCTGATAAGCTTATATTAGTTGTGTGTATGCTGTGGTGGAATACAGTATCTGATGATCCTGGCAGGTTTGGGTTAACCGGTGTTAACCCGGTCATTGGCCCGGTTCAGTGAGAACGAAGTGTGATACCACCTCCACAGACTCAGTACCCAAGCTGTTACCGGAGCCCGAGCCTGAGTTGCCATTAGAACCTGAGCTATCGTCAGAGATAGGATTGCTGGAAGTGTCATCACTGGAGGACGAAGGATTGGGAACACGGAGGGTCACACATGGACGCCATATCGGGATCACCAGGACCAATGCTAGGAAACACGGAGGGCTGAGCAGAAGAAGAATGACAAGTCACAACCATAGTACGATCTTACTTACTTGTTGTAGGGCGAGCTTGAACGTGACACGCTTGAAAGGACGAGCTGATGGGGACGGGCAAGTAGGAGAACCTTGTTGTTCACGATGCCGCGCTGCTCTGAGACTCTGTAGATGTCCGTGCTGAGGCTAGGAGTGAGTTGAATTGACTTTAACACTAGAACAAATGAGAAGTCTTCTGGAAAAAATGTGTCCTATTTATAGGAGAAGGTGGTGGAGAATGGACAACTAGATCTGGCTGAGAACAATGGTGAACCAAAGCAACCTCTTTGCCTACCGGAGGTGAAATTATAGTGCCGTGACATGTGGCAGAACCAATATGTTTCGCGCTGAACGAACGACACACGATCGTGAAAGTCAATCACTTTTAATGCTCTAGCTGTCTGAACTGAACTGCTAGAGTGGGGGGGCTGGTGATAAGGGTAAATCTCTCTGACCACGGCACGACCAAGTAGCGTTCGAACTAATGCCGCACTGCCACCTTGGCATCTCATCAGGTCGAGCTGCCACCTCGGCCCCCATCAGCCCGAGCTACCACCTCGGCCTCTCCTCTGGCTTAGCTACCACTTCGGCCCTACATCATCAGGCAGGGCTCCCAGAAACGTGCTTTCATCCACTCCTACATTCAAGGAACATAATCCCTGATCATAAGGACGAGACTCTATCCACTATACATCATCGAGGCATCCACCCCTCCCATGACTTGCACTTCTGAGATAAGAGGGAAATACTCCCCTAGTATACCCTAGGATTTGGAATATTCCTAGCATCAGAGAGTCGTTCCTCTCAAGGACTCCATGCCCAGTAGGACTCTCCATGGACTTCCCCCTTTCTCCACTCCATCAGTAGCCTATAAATACCAAGGTAAGCCTCCATTGTGGGGATCGATAATTTCTTTTGACTAAAAACTCTCTTGAATATCCATTGTAGAAATATTTGACTTAGGCATCGGAGAGTCCCCTATCGGGTCAGCCTGGCTCTCCCCTGTCATCTCTTCTATGCAGATCGGCTAGAGCATCAGCAGCTGCAAGGAGGATCGGTTGGTGAATTTTTACCGTATCAAGTTACCTTAAAAAAATGCCGTAAATTAATACAAGATGGAGAAGATAACAAAACATTAAAATAACCGAAACTTATTAAAAAAAAAAGTTTCTTTGCATGAATTTGTATGAAAATATATGATTAATTTGACACATACCCAAACCGATGCATTAACAAATCGAAATCAAAATATTATTGGTTTGATTTGGATTTCATCACTATCGCACCGAATTGACCGATTGGCACCCTAGCTCATGAGTGGCGAAAATGAACAGGACTAAGCGATCTGCTGAAACTGTGAAATGTAAAAATGCATTGGTAAGAAAGCGTTCTATTTGAGGGAAGCACCCACATGAGCAGATATGAATGAAACGGAAGCAAGAATATCGACTTGAATAACACAAACATTGGTAAGAATCCGATAACCCAAAAACCTAAGGGTACTTTTGTAAGATTCGTTCACATAGGATAAGTCTGGACGTAAGATCAGATCGAAAAACGTATTCGTCGATGGACATGTGAATATTCATTTACTACCCTTTGTTGATCCAGATGAATGGAAGGGTGCTAGGTTTAAAATTGTCTAGGCTTTTAAATTTGTTTTCGGTCTCCAAGACTTTCGTGACAATGGGAATTGACAATTATGACACTCCACATAAAGCTTATAAATTTATACCGAGGAACAGCCTTCTTTCTCCCGGCTCTCAGAACCGACGCCTCTTATTCTGAAAATTAATTATTTTTTCACGGTTGCAGCGGGAGGAAGCTTCAGATCCCGTCGACCATGGCTTCCGTCGAAGCAGATGGGAGTAAGACCACCAGTAGGACTTCGTGCCATGTGGTAGCGATGCCGTATCCAGGAAGAGGCCATATCAACCCCATGATGAACCTCTGCAAGCTTCTAGCTTCGAGAAGCAGTGGCAGTGATGATGAGGGTGATATTGTAATCACCTTCGTGGTGACGGAAGAGTGGCTGGGCTTCATAGGCTCCGATCCCATGCCTGCTAATTTACGGCTACGCTCTATCCCTAACGTCATACCGTCGGAGAAAGGCCGCGCCAACAACTTTGCTGGCTTCGTGGAAGCCGTAATGACGAAGGTAGAAGGTCCATTCGAGGAGCTTCTGGACCAGCTCGAAACACCACCGACAGCTATGATTACCGATAATTACTTGACGTGGGCCGTAGCGGTGGGGAATCGAAGGAATATTCCGGTTGCATCGCTTTGTACCAATTCGCCGTCCGTCTTCTCGGTGATCTACCATCTCGATCTCCTTGTCCAAAACGGACATTTCCCTGTCGACCTATCAGGTATTCCGCCATTACACCTAACCACCTAACCACCTAACCACCTAACCACCTAACCCCTAACTCCTAAGAGCATAGCCGCCACTTGGCAGTACTGGACTCTTGGCCATGTGCTGTTGAAGTCTGACAAGTTTCGTGGACTGACCATGGCTATTCCTCTTACCCAAACAAGAGATAGACGAGATTTTCTACTTTCAGATTTTCGGAAAATACCTGCTTCTAAACTATTTCAAATAAAATTGACATTCTCAATAGATTATTTTGCTTGATAAATTGGACTGTTAGAGAAATGTAACATATGACTGACTATGTATTTATGTGAAAAATAGAAGAAAGTTTTCCTTCATGGGTGGAAGATGGTTCACTTTTAATATATTCTCAAAATACCCTCCTGGTGCCTTCCCACGACAGGTTCTCATGGCCCATGGGTTTAAGAAAACTCAATCCTGCAAGATATGTCCATGAAACTTGGTCAATTTGACTGCTACCACAAATTTTTTTTTTTTTGAAGAGAGCTAGCTATCCATGGTAGTATAGTCAATACTCAATAGTGAACAAAAAAAAGAATTCTTACTATAAGCAAGCAGGAACCACACTTTGTGGGGCTCGGGATCCTTTGTGTGTTGATCGTCTAGGTCTAGCCCATAACTACTTGAACGATCGAGATATGTCCAAGTAGTGATCCAATGGTTCTGGGTGTGGCGCCTTTGTTTTGGTCGGTAGAAACATAGCCGTTGGATCACCGCATGGTCATGTGTCAATCGTCCAAGTAGTTATGGGTCGACTTGAACGATTAGTTCTCTGGAGAGGAGCGGGATCCACTTTGTGGATACATTATTTTCTTTTAAAAAAAATTAAGAAAAAGAACCTTGTCCCTCTAATATATCCAACTACCTCGGCCATAGTTGAATATTTCCACGTCCAACTATATCTTGATGTTCCTACTTCAGAGTTCAGACTGACAAAATTCCACTCAAGCACAAACAGGTAACGATGTTTTTCCCAATTACAAATATTACTTTATCAAGGGCATGTCCTCCGTGTGTATGTGTATATATTATATATATATATATATATATATGCGATGTTTTTCCCAATTACAAATATTACTTTATCAAGGGCATGTCCTCCGTGTGTATATATATATATATATATTTGGCTGTAACTCTGGTTTTCTTTTTTGTTCTTCTGTAAAAGCTGTAACTCTGTAATTCGCGCTCACATAAAATTGAAAAAGTATTGATGATCGAAATTATAACGGCTCTATCATGTGCTACAGTACCAGAGAAGGGAGGTGAATGCATCAGTTATATCCCGGGGATCCCTTCCATTTGCTTAGCGGACTTGCCAAGAGGCTTCAATAATCCCACTAATCAAGAGCTGGAACCAGTCAAGAAAATCTCCTCCTCGATCGTGAAAGCAGAGTGCCTTCTACTCAATTCCTTCTACGAGCTCGACACCCAAGCCATAGACGCTTTAAGGGCAATACTCCCCTTCCCAGTATACCCAATTGGCCCCTCCATACCTCACATGACACTCAAAGACGCCACCACTGACTCTGACGATGACTACATCAAATGGCTAGACTCTCAATCTCTAGGATCTGTCTTGTACGTTTCACTCGGTAGCTTTCTATCAGTTTCAAGTGCTCAGATGGATGAGATAGCAGCTGGGTTACATGACAGTGGTGTTCCATACCTGTGGGTTGCGCGGCAGGATAATTCAGACTTGCAAAAAGCTTGTGGTGATAAGGGCCTGGTGATACCTTGGTGTAACCAATTAAGGGTCCTCTGCCATTCTTCCTTGGGAGGCTTTTGGACTCACTGTGGATGGAATTCAACACTAGAAGCTGTGTTTGCAGGTGTGCCCATACTTACTTTTCCCATCGTTTGGGATCAAATCCCCAATAGTAAATTAATTGCAGATGACTTGAGAATTGGATGGAGAATGAAGAAAGAGGTGGGCAGAGACAAGATTGTGAAAAGAGAGGAGATTGCCAGGACAGTGCAGTCCTTTATGTACTCCAATGAAGAAGAAAGTAAAGAGATGAGAAGAAGAGCCAGAGAACTCCAAGATGCTTGCCGAAAAGCCATTGAGAAAGGTGGATCGTCTGAAACAAACCTGGACGCTTTTGTTCGGGATATTCTACAGCATCACCCCTAATGTTACACCATCGAGGTGGAATGGATCTCAACAAGAATCCATCTGCAACCAGTATAGATGTTCTTCAATTTAAAATTGTACTTTTGAGGTTGTCAATCTGGAATCCATGGAGTCTTATCCAGAGATGCGTCAGTGTAGTAGATCAACAGACTCCTTAGACAAACAAAAATTAGCCTGATCAGATGAGTTTTTAACTGATCCGGCCAGAGGATCCGAACTCTGCAAAAAGCCCTAAAAAGAGTATCATAAAGGAATTTTTTTCTCTCTAGGTGACCTAGATTGGAGAACCTTGTATTTTTCCAAAACCTGATCAAGAGCCGCCAAAAGCATCCTGAGACCAAGCTCAGGATCTAACCCAGATAGGTTTCAACTCCTAAGATTAAGAACATATAAAATGCAAAAGAACCTATAACCAGAATCCTATACTACTTGGAAGTCTTAAATCTGAAGGCAACTCATACAAATGAGCAAATTGACATTTGGCTTTCAACTCTGATCTTGGTTTAACAACCAGGGACGAGCTGTGAGATCCCTGACAGAAAATTGGGATGCTAGGTTATCGGGAAGCAGCATTGTCTCCGAAAGACGATTTCTATTTTAATTTTTTTTTTTCAAATAGAACATGGCATATGAGTGGATACCATCATTGTCTGTAGAAACATCCCCGTGTGAATCTATATTTTATCTATCTGTCCATA
>NC_056564.1:6692955-6762461 GCF_013358625.1 Macadamia integrifolia | reverse complement strand
TGTATTTGCTTCTCCTGAAGGTTGGTCAAGTAACAAAAATGTTGTATTTTCCGGTACGTCATTATGGATTGGATTAGTCTTTCTGGTTGGTATCCTTAATTCTCTCATCTCTTGAACCTATTTGGTATTTCCCCCGTGTGTGTGTGTATATATATATATATATATATATAAAACACTCCTCCCATTTCTTGGTTAATCTCAAAAACTATAGATACATCTCTCATGGCTGTTTTTTTCAGATCTAAATTAGTTCTGTAATCCAAAGACAAAAATGAAACTCGTCAGTCTAAAAGTCCAATGACTCTGTACAAGAACATTGCCCAGGGCCAAAGACCGCTCAAGAATGTCAAGAAGGGAAGATATGAAGGAGCTCTCAAAATTTCAGTCAGGGAATCAATGTATTTCTTCCTGTTGTGTGAACCTTTTCTGTTGTTTGCCAAGTTTTGCTATTGCTGCCATACTTTTCTTCGAATGTTTCTTCCATTTGTCTGAATCTTATCAGAAATTGCCTCCCCATATGTTTAATCAATTCTACGCTTGAACTTCCTGCCGGATCCTTTTCTCATTATATTAGGTCCACACCATCTTCTAAGCCCATAAAAGCCTTGACTGAGCTTGCTGCATCACAATCCTTTCAAAGCAGCTCTTCCGTTCCAGTAAGCTTTGCAAATTCACTCTCATCAATGGTTCCTTTCTTCAGCTTTTTAAGTAAGCGGTATTCACGATCAAGCTCATCTTCATCTTCAATTGTCTGGAAAGCCCGCCTCTGTTTTGCGGTTTTCTTCCTCATAATAGTAGCTGTAGCATTTTGATTGACTTTAGGCTTAAGCGGTTTTGCTTGTTGATGATCCACTGCTTTCTTTGCTTTCAGGTTCCTTTGCCTTTGTTTCTCACGAGATTTATCTCTTAAAGGCAGAATAGCAACCAATCAGTTCATATATATAGAGATGAAAGAAGACTTAAGGTACTGTCAAGACCCTATGACAGATACACAACAGACGTTACGTTCACAATGTAAACTATATATGGGGACACACACACACACACACACACACACACACACACGTCTCTGTACAATAACTCAATCCAAGTGGACAACTAAGATTGTAAGTATCTCAAACATTGAGTTAAAAGAGCTAAAAATGACTTGGAATGATACAGAAAAAGTAGGGGAAGTCCATTCATCTCTATTTGAAGCAGTGGAACTGTTGGCAGACCACAGTAGATATGCCAGGAGGAGCCTTCAAATGGTTGGCACCATCCTTAGTATGGTCGAGTAGAATACCCTTGGTCCCAGCTTGCTACCTTATTTGCTTAGACACCCCCAACCCCCCCTCTCCAGAGGTGAGAGAGATAAAGAAGTTAAAATGTAAATTTATGTATCTCTTGCTTACCTGTACTTGATCGCCACTAAATCGATATTTTCAGCTGCAGTAAATCCTTCAATAGAGAGCGAGTTATGTTTCACATCAGGCATTGAAGGAACCTGCAACAGGCCATATCCCATTGCCAACTTCCCAATCTCCAGTTCTTTCCACCTGCAAGAGTTAGAAATTATTATTATTATTATTATTATTTTTTTGTTGTTGTTATTGTATTGGGGAAATTCCCTCCACATGGTCTGAACTGCACAAGTGTCCTAGACAGTCCACCATTTTGAGCCACATGAACAGATGATGTTGCAATTCCGACCATTGGATAGAGAGAACATGGTCTGGATTAGCCATGTGTCAAATTTCAGAGCCTAAATCAATCAAATACCCTCATGTGTATATGCATGCATCCCCATACAAGTCAAAGCACACCAACGGTACTTCAACCATTATTGTGCACTCTCCCACAGTCCTGATTTTCAAAAATCCAGTTCCACTTGGAAAACTCCAACTACGATGAAACTTGACATGTGAGCAGGAGACCTATGGGTCTACCTGTCAACAAAATTTGTCCCATCCAATCTTCCATGTGCTTTATATTATTATTATTAGAGAAAATTGCAATGCCACCCCTTGAACTTTGGTCCTTATTTAATGCCACCCCTTGTACTTTTCGAAATAACAAAGACACCTCCTATTAATTTAAAAAATGTCAAATCCATCCCTACCGTTAGCTATCCCTGTTAAGTGATGGAATATCTATTAGTTATTTTTTTAAATACCCCAAAACACCCCCACTCAAGGTGAGTTGACCATCTTACCCTCTGCAAATCCCAACCCCTCTCTGCAAATCCCTCCCCTTCCGTTCTCACCACCATCATAGTCTCCGGGAAGAAGCAATCTCGCTCATCTTCCTCCACGATGGCCACTTGCCGGTCATCTACATCTGTAAGTCAGCCAATTAAGTTACCTGTATCTATCTGTCTCTCTTTTTTTTTTTTTTTGTGTTCAGTTCTGTATCACAAGCATCATCTCCGATCCCCTCTCTCAATTGTATTGGTTGTTGGTTTCAGATGCAGCTTCTGGTGAATACTCTCGATGGAAAGACGATCAGGCTCAAGGTTTCTAGTGATGACATTGTTGAGCAATTAAAATCAAAGATCAAAGAGGTGGAAGGAGTCCCATCCCATTAGAAACGTCTAATCTTTTCTGGACATTGAGACTACAAAATGAACAAACCCTCGCAAACTACAACATCCGAAAGGAATCCATCGTTTTCGCAATCATAAGACCATGTGAGAGAGGCGACCGTAATATGAAATGTTCAGGAACTAAAATACATATTTTTGTGAAGACAATTTCAGGAAGGATCACTCTTCTCCCCCGTAGAGAGTTCCGATACTGTCCGAACTGGGAAAGCTATTATTCAAGCCCGTGAAGGAATCCCTGCTGAGCAGTAGTCGTTGGTGTTCAATTTCCGGCAGCTTAATGATTACAATACCCTCAAAGAGTGTAACATATCCAACAAATCATTAGTTTACCTTATTCGACAGTACCCGTCTAAGGCAAAGAAGATCTTCGGAATGAAGATTTTTGTGGACATTTATGGGGAGATGATCATGTTGGAGGTCGAGAGCTCAGACACAATTTGGCACCTGAAAACTCTTCTTCCTGGAGACTACGACAGCAGTGAGAACGGAAAACCTGACCCTAGATAGAGAGAGAACAGGAGGGATTTGCAGAGAAGGTTGGGACTTGCAGAGGGTAAGATGGTCAACTCACTTTGAGTGGGGGTTTTTTGGGCATTTAACAAAATAACTAACAGCTATTCCATCACTTAACAGGGATGGATTTGACATTTTTTTAAATTAATAGGGGGTGTCTTTGTTATTTCGAAAAGTACAGGGGGTGGCATTGCAATTTTCTCTTATTATTATTATTACGCCAAGGGTTCTCTAAGCCCCCCGGGTACCCTATGCCTCCTCACATAAAATTTTTTATTCATTTTCTTTCCCCTCAAAATTTAATATGAAGGGGCTTAGAGTACCCTACACATTATTATTATTATTAGGTAAGCTGCCTGGTTGCGTAGCCACTGAACCAGCTTGGGGGGCCAATGAGAGCACGCGCAGGGGCATCAACATGGATAGGAATTTTTTTTATTCCATGGGAGGCGTGCAGTAATTTTGCATGCTCCTGTTTTTGGGCACAGGTTCCACACAACCAGGAAGCCTTCTTTTCCCTTATTATTATGTATAATAATAATAATAAATATGTTGTATCATTATTTTCAATTATAATTAGTTATTTGGAAATTTGCATGACAAGTAACCTGAAAATATAGGAACACTGGTGCTCCTTATATGCACGGATGTATGAAACAAATGCCTTCAATCCTTTCTCCATGACATCACGATCCTTTATTGCAGCAGCTCTTATCTGAAACAGTAGGTGATTGGGAGGGGTGAAAGTGATTTATATCCAAGCAGTCTCTGATAAAACTTCAAAGAAGAAAATTAAACTTTAAAAGTCAATCATTAATTAAGCTTTCATCGTATTACATATTTGCATCTATTTTCTCTCTTCTTCTATTTTTACATAGCTTTAATCAATCAGAACCACAAAGACTGATTATGTCAGGCTGATGAAGAAAAGGAGAAAGACGGAGACATAAACTGGAAAAAGTTTCATCCACTGCCCTTGCCCTTATTTTATCTCTCTTCAACAGGTGGTTATTTCTGCTACAAGGGCTGATTTGGCCATTCTGACCACATAACAAAGAGCACCCCTGCTCTTTATGGGTAACATGTCAAATTCAGTGGCATCTCAACTGGATAGGTCACCATGTGTTTCTTCTCCTTTTATTTTCAGTGGCCCAAATTTTTTTACATAGTGAGTGAAACTTTGACATGAGAGTAGGGGCGTGATATGGATGAAAATGTCCACAAAGTTTGAGATCCAACTAAGCTTTCCTGTCCCAGATATAATGCCAGTGACAAATGATATCTTGTTACCAGCAGTGGAGGAACCGGCTAGCTCTCTTCCCCACCCCAACCCCTCCAGATGTAGTTAAGAACTTTCCTGATTCCTACGGAAAGATTATCAAATGTATATCGTTACTAAATGGATCAATACTTGCCTGAGGAACAATATCAAGAGCATTATCTGAACATTTCCTCTCAACAATGGGGACTCTTCTTATATGCAAGAATTCCACATAAGCTTCCTCCTACATATAGACAATTCAAAATGATCGACTTAACATACAATGAAAATTAACAATAATAGAAATCTTGGAAGGGCAGAAACAACCATAAGACTCAGATTTGATCACAACTAAAAATTAATAACGATCATTATCATGAAGGGACAAGCAAACCTTTGGTAAGAGAAAAACAATAGCGCTTCCTGACCGACCCATCCGTGCAGTCCGACCAACTCTGTGTACGAAAACATTTGGATCCTGTGGGGCATCATACTGCAGAACGAACATAGAAGTGGGTTAACTCCAATTTTTAAATGCTGGAAACCTTAGTTTTACAAGTCCTAATTAATGAGAGAAGCATATAACATGCAATATGATGTGTAAAAGATTAATGCTAACAACTTCAAACGATAAATATCCAAGTACAAGAAGCTCCCATATCAGACAGAAAGATATAATTTTTCTCTAGTAATACCATAATTATCAAAGGATAATCTGTAGACAAAAGGCGGCACAGATCCACTTAATAAGCTTCCAAAACCACTTAACATCATGACAACCTTAAAGCTAAATGGAAGTTTTATACCTACCATGAACTTCTAACCCTTGCTAACTAAATACTGAACATGAATAAATATCTACTAAATCCACATATTCCATAGTATTAAAAATGTTTACAAAACAAAATGCTCTAAAAGATAAACCATCCAATAGGATACATCACAATCAAACAAATAAAAACCATGTGAAACATATCCCAAGAGTACAAATGGGACAGCCAAAACATTATATTCATCACCCCCTCCAAATAAAAAAGCATCTAAGGAACAACCGACTAACAAAATCTACCTGCACAATCCAATCAACACCTGGAATGTCAAGTCCCCGAGCTGCTACATCAGTACACAGAAGAATGCCACTTGAAAGTGAAGTAAAAGAAGTTAAGGCCTTTTCCCGGGCATGCTATCAAAAGATACAAGACATGAAAGAGTCAGAGTGTGTATTCATAAAGGGAAGGAAAGCTGAAACAAGAAGTATCCTAAACTGTAAAACTTAGTCCATGTCCAGATCCAATATCTTTGTTCAAGTTACCTGTTTCATCCTCCCATGAAGAGAAATTATGGGGCAACCTTTGAGAGCAGAAAGGCGTGGAAGAACAACTCCCCAGTAATCAACACAAGCACATGTCATGAAGTACCTGCAATAGTGGTGAAATTAGAGTTGCAATAAATCAGAATGATGTTTTACCCTTTTTATATAGGTGTGGGCAAAAAATTGTATGAAATTCCAAAATGCCTGGCAAGCTTAACTTACACGATGATCTTTCTCGACATGTTGTCTTTTATGAAATCAACAAGCTGAGATGACTTCTTGTCTGCTTCAGATTCCAGATACTGCAAGATGAAAGAGGAAAAAAGAAGTTAAAGACATGTGAAAAGCATTGGAGGGTAGATAATCAGAACACAGGAGACATTTGCTTTGGCAACAGAAAATGATGATGTAAGTGCATGCGGTAGTTCAAGGTAGCAATAGTTGTTAGAGAAATGATAAAGGAGATGGACTACATGCACACAAAATGTACATCGTTGGCCATTACATAATAGTCGCTGTTCTAAAGTAACTGATTGCCATTACATAATGGTCAAGATTATTCCAGAGTAAAATTTCACCCAACAAATAATTTTGATAAATAGTCTCTCACTGGCTCTTCAATAGGAAAGGAATTAAGACATAGAAAGGAAGAGAAAGAAATGGAAAAGGGGGGTTTTTCCCCCAATGAAGTTCCCCCAATAAAAACCTCATATCACACATACTTTTTTATCATATAAGGTGACATACAGAAAATGGAGCTGAATTGTATTTAGTAAATCTACCCCAATGATCCCACCACTAATTAACTTGCACATATTATTTTTCAATAACAGTCAACTCCAATTTGGTCTCCAATTGAAAGAAGACTCTTCAAATGCACCCCCCCCCCACACCCACAAAAGAAACTTAAAAAACAAAATGACAATGGTGATATAAAACACTTCAATGTATTAAAAGGATTTTGAGTGCTCCAGTAGTCCAACGTCGATTATCTTCATGATGAGGTGCAAAACAAGGGGAGCTTCGTTTGGTGTTCAGCACTAATAAACCACCTCTCTTATCGTTTAGGCTTCCAAAAGTTAAACTACCATTTTAAGTGTGTGGGAGTGTGTTTTTAATTATTAATTTTTTTTTTATATAAGAGTTTTCCAGAAATTTCAGGACCTAATTTGGCCATTTGGGCCTCAAAAACCCTCACTTGAAACTAATCACTGAAACCTTTCAGGTTTATACCAAAATTTTTCGGTTTCACGATATATTTCAATTTCGAGCTGAGCTTGGTTGAAACCAGGCTCAAAACAGAAATTTGGAACTATGCTATATGGACCAAGCTCAACCATAAGGGCCCCAAATAAGGCTGCTTGATGGCTAAGCTTGCTGGCCTCACTTCTCTTCTTCTTTCTTTGAACTACATCGTATTAACATTTAACAGTGCTTCTAATAATTGTATCCATCCTCTAGAAAACTTCCTTCACATTGATACTGAAAACAAATCTAATCTTGTTGCACTAAATCATCCTTCCCCATGAAACTTAACCCACACTGTTCCACACTTGTCCTTGCAACAACTAAGCCTAATTTCAATTTTTGAGTTGCTACTTGAAAGGATCCCATATCACATGACAAAACACAAAGCCATTCCCTGATAGCTTCACCAAAATGATTCCATATTCCAATGGTTTCTATCATTTAAGCCGACGTACAAATAATGTGAAACTTTTTTTTTGTGTGTGAAATTCTCTCATTAACAATCATATTACACATAATTCCATGACAAGTTCAATATTCAAGGATTTTTTTAGAGAAATAAAAAGTTTTCTTCAAATGATTCAAAAGTCAAAGCATGGGTTTCCCTCTCTCAGTACCGTCATCATTATGTAGTCAGCTTGATAGCAACTAAGAATTTCAATTATTAAAGCCTAAAACACTAAGAAAAAGAGCATAAAAGAAGACAAAGGAATTTCCAAAAACTGAGTCTCCAGACAGTCTCCAGGCCACAAATGTTCAATGAAGACCCATAAACACAAACTCTGTCGTAATAACAAGCAGTCAACTAGCCAAAAAAAGGCAAAACAAAGAAAAACAAATGGAGACTCGAAATGAATAACCATAGTAACCAATGCAATAAGAATAGATTAAACAAAATATAATGGGTATATACCTCCATATTAAGGCCTAAGGGTGTTTTGGAAGAGGCCAATTGTTGGGAGGATGCCAACTCATCCTGTGTTATGGCTTCTGCTCGAACTTCAACCCTCACAGGATTCCTCAGCCCTGCTTTGGAGAGCTCTTCAACTGCCTCAGTTTGGGTGGCCGAAAAAAGACCAGTTCTACGAAGCTTTGGTAACCGAGATATAATGGAAGTTATCTGCTTTTGAAACCCCATATCCAAGAGCCTATCAGCCTCATCTAAGATTAAGACCTGCTCCAGTCAACAAAGATTAATCAGAGATCAAATAAAAAGAAAATACTATTAGAAGGATATCAAACATGATTAAGAGGTCTGACCCTACAAATTCTCCAACTCTCATTATCATTAAGAACAGCATAAAAAGCAACGATATGTCCAAGCCCACCAGATGAAGAGAAGTCATTTACCCTTGTCTTTCACTGATTAGGAAAATCAGTTATGTTGAAGAACCTAAGCCTGAAGGACATTTTAACTTGTACCTTGTCCATGTCTTATAATTTTTCAATAGAATAGACCAAATCAATGGTTGTCCAAACAAACATCACAGGTATAAAGAAACTAGCCAACTACCATTTACTTGTAAAGAAAAATTGGTAATGAACATTGACTAATGAAGATGCTTTCTCGAGTAAACACCTAGATCCCTTTACATTGAGATATTCAAGGCTATCAAAGAGACTGAGACCGATCAATACCTCAAGATTTCGGAAATCCAAGATATCCATGCGTTCCATTATATCGTATAGCCTCCCAGGTGTGCCTATCAATAAATTTGCTCCTTCCTCCTCTATTTTCCTCATGTCAGCCTTTAAGTCTAATCCTCCGACAAGAAGCACTGCCTTAACATTTGGTAATGTTGATATGAAAGGCTGTGCAACATGGTATATTTGTGATGACAACTCTCGTGTTGGAGAGATAATTACACCCACAACCTGTAAACACATACAAATTGATTCCCCAAACTGGAGCTTATAGCATACAAAACCATACAGGAACATCCAAGAGGGAAAAAAATATAATGACACGATTGCAAAGGATGCCCATTTAATGAAGCTGAACAAAAGTAGAAGTGCAAAACATATAAATAAAATCCAAATAGTTTAGCCATCTTTTTCTTACTGCATCTTTTGTTAAATAATTTACACTATGACAAATTAGATACTCAATAGTTTCTCCGTGAAGTGGGGGTAAGGCTGCGTACATTATGACCCTCCCCAGAACCCGCAATGGAGGGAGCCTCATGCATTGGGTACGACCTTGAATACCAGGAGAGTAAATGAACGTGCTTATCAAATTCACATGCAGTCGTAAGGGTTTTATTTTTAAGAGTTAAAGACACCCTACAGAAATCAGTCTTGTATATCAACCGTCATACAGAAGACTTCTTTGTCATAGATTTTGCTATTATCACTTTTGACCATCCTTGAATATGTAACGTGTGACAGTTCTGACCATCAAGTCAAGTCCCTTGTATTTTTGTGCTTTGTAATTTTTAAACAGGCTCCAGACATTGGAGTTTCTGAAGTAAACAGCATTAAGCACCACCAGGAGCTAACAGACCTGTAACTATATTGTTATTGCTCTACCAATCAGCCATACTGATAAAAATCACAGCCCCTGCAATGCTACAATAACACCTGATAGATAGATTTTTGCACTGGCTATGAATGAGGTGGCTATAAATATAGATAATGGATTCCATAGAGTAGTTCTATTCTGATTTTGGTTGAAGAGACTAAAGAGTATAAAAAAGATTCAAACGAACAGATGTTTAACATTGATGATCAAGATAGAACCTCGAGTAACCATTCTTGTTGACTAGGTTGAACCATAAAATGAGGATGGAAAAATAATAACCGAAAAAATATTGTAGAATCGATTGAAATGTTATGGACATGTGCAAAGATGACCATCGAATCCGCCCGGAACAAAGGATGACAAGAGTGTAAATTAGAGCATTTAAAGGAAGGGGAAAGCCAAAGATGACCTCGGCAGTGTTTTTGTGTATGACGGCACCAACTGAACAGTGAATTCAAATAGGTAGAATGCATTCGCGCAGCCAACCAACCCACAAGTTGTTTGGATTAGGTTTAAAATATAGTCAGTTCGAGCAGAGTTTTGGAGTCATTTAAGATAACAAATCAAGCACCAGTCACAATACGAAACGAAAATCGAAAGTGACAAACCTGATGAGGTTTTGGGCGCTCCGAAGATCTACGGAGGATCTCGACAATGGGAACAACAAATGCTAGGGTTTTACCAGAACCAGTGGCGGCGTCTACCGTGACGTCTTTAAAGCTACAGAGTAAGGGAATTGTTGCGGCTTGAACTGGTGTGCAGAAGTGAAAACCACCTTGAGCTAGGGCATCGAGCACGGGAGCCGACAGAGAGGGTTTGAGATCGGAAAAGCGAAGGTCCGTCAAGGCTCTGTTAGTAGCGTCTGTCAACGCCATTGCAATGACCTCAAAAGAATGCAACACCAACAGTATCACAAACCACAACGGCACTATCAAAAAATGCAGCACCAACAGTATCACAAACCACAACGGTACTATGTGCTCGCCCGGCCGCCCCTATTTGGGAAGGATAAAAGACCATATTATCCTTTAGATAAGACACGAAAATAGTTTACTATGAACCAAAGCTTGATGGGTAAATTGGACATGTGCCGAGAAACTTGTTTTGGTTTGCCTGCTTCGTTTGTTCTAACTCGCGTGCTCTCTCTTAACCCAAGTCTTCGGATGTTCTCAGCTGCGATTACTTTGCTATGTGATCCTTCGTTAATGGCGATTCGAGGCGATCTCCTCAGCTGGGTACTCCTCATCATATTCTTAGTTGGAGGTTCTTTCAACACTGTCTCAGCCGTATGCGACCTCAGCCTCATTCACCGCAACGACATCTACAACTTCAGCTTGATTTCTCCCACCCAAAAATATCCTCACGGCGTCCTCAGCGAGGATGGGTAACGCCACTTTTGCTTTATGTATTCCTCCAGTTTGTGCCTTTGCTTCTCTTGTCTTCCCCTAATTGCTCAATTCCTTCATCCAAGTGGTTCTTGGTCCAATGAATGATGGTTATTAACCTCTAGATTTAGTTTTCTGTTTACTAATATAAATATGTAACGATTGTGCTGGGATTTTTATCCAATTATTACATTTTTCAGGTTTTTGGACGTCACAGTGTTTACTTAATTTCTAATTGATTCCGTTATTCATTTATTGCCTTTCCTATTTGTGGAGCGCCTTTAATTTTCTGAAGACAGTGAGGAAATACTATAACTTTGAGATTGGATTCTTTAAGAAAGGGAAAAGAAAACAGGACAAAGAAATGAAGATTTGACATATATTTAATTGTTTTAGTGGAAACAAGACTGTTATTAACTTTCGAGGGAAGTGAACATTCAGAATGTGAAATTCCCTGTCATTTTGTTATCCTATTACTTGGACTCAGGTGTTGGTATTTTGATTGTGAGTTTGACTGGGCCTATTCGATAGAATTTACGGAGTTACTTTTGGGAAGATTAGGTTCTTTCATTTTTCTCATACTTATATAGCATTGTTGATACAAAAGAATCTGGTACGTTGTTCTTTCCTCGTGGAATTTACTTGTCAATTTCATTTTTTTCACCTTTGAGTTCAACTTGGGATGCTTTTTGCAGACTTCTGTTTGAGAGGTGTAAGGAATTCTAATGCCCATATCTAATCAAAGGATGAACTTGTGCTCTATTGCAGACATTACAAGGTAGCCGCAAATGAATCTGTGCTTTGGTTTCAGGTTGGCCCCATCAGGTTACGCTTTAGGTCTTTGTTAATTTTAAGGTCACTTGTATTGCCTTTGTATACCATCTTACGCTTATGACAAATCTGTAAAACTCAGTTTTTTTCTCCTAAGTGAACACCTGCGACAGAGAGTTATTGAGTGAAGCAATCAAATAGTTTACTCCAATCAATTACGTTACTATTCC
This sequence comes from Macadamia integrifolia, assembly GCF_013358625.1. Lineage (NCBI taxonomy): Eukaryota > Viridiplantae > Streptophyta > Magnoliopsida > Proteales > Proteaceae > Macadamia > Macadamia integrifolia. The sequence goes on along the minus strand of NC_056564.1, from coordinate 6,750,636 downwards.
ATCGTGGGACCTGTTATTTAAACGGACATGCTAATAATTGTGGTAGCTCTAGCTATAGGATTTGAAATGATATTGTTTAAAATCATTCTCTGACCTCTGTGGAATAAATTATACTGTTTCTCATTGATTTCTTATTGATGGTCACTGCTTGGATTGAATTGAGCAGCTTTGCGATGGAATGATATTCAACCATGATCCACCCCACTGTTTTGACTGCCAGGTAACTTCTTCCATGTTCCGATGAGATATTTCAATTTTATCCATTATTGATCAGGCAGCAAGAAATATAACATATTAGTTGACTTTAGTGCTCTTTGTATTGCTTTCTGTTCCTCTGCATTGATTAAATTTTGTGTTTGGAGGGCTGCTGCTCTTTACTCTATTTATATTTATTGGATTGGCAGTATCAAGGAGGGAAAATTGCACTTGTACTAAGCAGAAGCCAAAAAGAGTTAATTGTAATATAGGGTGATTCTGTGTTCTTTTGGTGGTTGGGCCCAATCTTTTCTCTCTTTCTTACCTTCAGAATAGCTTTGAGTTAGACCCTCTGGTGTAGAGTTGACTCCAAGGGGTGTAGCTTCTTGTATTGTACATTGAGAAACTCAACTGGGAAGGGGTTACAAATGTCATACAGGAAGAATGCTGTGAATGCTGGAGGTTGAAACCTACCATTCAATGAATCCAGCAATGATGATTGATGCAAGTTAAAGATCGATCTCTGATAACTTCACCTTGAATCTGGCATTAGGGCATCAAGAAGAAGACAAGGGATAACCTAAGAGGAGAAAATAATGGAAGGTCATACCAGTTGATTAGAAGGCCACTTCTGTTATCTTTTTTGACATACCGAAGATGAAACGTGATTGGTTATAAAGCACAAGGATGACAACAAACTATTAGTGTTAGAATCCGTTTCAAATGCAACTAAACATGAATGGTTTTATACAGAGTCTATTGTAATCTTATGCATCAACATCCAGATGCATTAAAAAAAGCATCATAGTTGCAATGAGTACAATTGAATGGGCAGGAGCGTAAACCAATATTACACATAGCTGGTTTCGTGATGGATTAGACACATACGGAGAACTCTATGCAATTTGCCTTCAATGCCTTGCTTGGAGTGGTGACATGCAGACACTCTATAAGCTGCCTGGTCACTGCCGTGATGACCTGTTGGTGTCGCTTATTGGTTTGGTCCTGCTAGTTGCAATGCATTAGAAGGCCTGTTCTTGTTGGTGAACCTTGTGCTCTAGAAGGAAAATAGCATATTTCATGAATGGGAACATAGGACTTCTCCATGCTCTCTTTGATTTCCTTTTTGTAATGTGTTAAAAATGACATCATATTATGGATATTCAGTGTTAATTGTACACCAAATATTTTGTTCCTGTCTCCTACTTTTATGGTTTTCTTTCTGATTCTTTATCTTGATCAATATTGTAGGATTGCGGGGGTCCATCACATTGTGGGATGACATGTAGTGCTCTTGTGGCCAACGATATAAAAGGTTGAAATATTTTTCCTGTCCATTCCCTGGTGAAAATGAATTTACAATTGTCTAGTGACTCTAGTCTGTTATCTGTTAAAATTGGAGGAACTGGTCATTGGTTAATTTTATGTTAATATTTGCATAGGCATCATTATGAATGTATCCAATGAGTGCATGAAATGTCATCCTTAGTGCACTCCATAAATGGGACTTATGGATTCTGTAGCACCCTGTCCCCCAATTTTCCTTGATATCTTGGGAGGCAGCATACTAGCATAGATGCCATGGTGGTTGCTAGGTGCCTAGGCACCTTAGGTGAGTGTCTTATTTGAGGAAAATGTGCCCCATACCGTGCGCTGATTCTTGCTTATGTTCTTTAATTATTTTCTGTTTTTCTCTTTCACCCTTCTTTCCCTCTTCTTCCTCCTTTTTTCCCTCCACTCCCTCTCCTTTCCTCCCCTATTTCCCCCTTCTTTGGACTAAAATAGGTCTGTATGCTTAGACGTAAGGCACCCAATTGTGTTGGACATGTCTAGGTGCCTTGTTGCCTACCTGAGGAGGGAGTCTGAACTAAACCCTTACTTATTTATCAATAAAAGAAACCTTACAAGGGAAGTGTGACACCTAAGAATACGACAAGTATCGGGCCCACCTGGGAAATTGGTGAGGTGTCCCACCAAGAATATAGCAAATATCAGGGAGTTTGGGAGATCAGTAAGGGAGTGCAAACTTTAGTTTCACATCGCCTAAGGAGATGTTATTGGGCTAGTTAATAACCTCTAACCTCTTTAATATGGCACAACGCTTTTTAAAGCCTTCAGGCCCATGGGCCAAAGAGGACAATATTGTGCCAAGGTTAATGGGGCTGGGGCGTTACAAGAAGTGCATCAAAAAACTAGAGAACCAAATCCTAGCCCTAAAAAGAAAAAGATATCAGACAAGGTTACATGGCAAGTGGATAGGAAAGGAGAAATACTTATATTAGACATTTTTTAATACTAGAGAAGCCTTACTTTCCATTGAGAGGGAGGAAAAAGTTGGCTTTAAATGAGTGATCAATAGAATTTTTAATAAGTATTTTGTTAATCAGGTGTTTCAGCCTCAATTTACTATTTCTTTATGGGTCTATGACATGGGGCCAACTTAGGCCTTCACATGAGTCGCACACGTAGCTGGAACAGATGGGTCACATGTTTGTTCCTCAGGTAGAAGGATCTCATGGATAGACAAAAACTGCATTCATATCCATTGCTGCAGCCTGCAGGAGAAAACCATCCCCTAGAGGAAGCAAACTAAAGAACCTGTGGTGTTTGTGAGGATCTGCATATATGATATGCAAGATCCATGTTCAGGAGTTGCAGCAATTTAATGTCAACAGTAGCTCAGGCTTTCAAATTGTCATTGTTAAAATTGGTTGTTTGATCAGGGTCCTTTGCGGGAACTTGGTCGCCTTTTGTGTTAATGGATTGTGTGTCTACTAGGGGTAGGAGGATGATAGAGGCATAGAGCTTTGTGAGAAAATGCCTTCGTTAGAAACTAAGGTTTTGAGTTGGCCCAGAAAAAATATCTTTGGTCGAAATCTGCAATATCTCGGTTTTGACCATGTCCAAAACCAGCCTCAAAACCAAGATGTTGATCCTCGCTCTTAGAACCATAGGGGTCGGTTGTGAGTTAATGTTTCTTGCTTTTTCATTATGGAAAATTTCTTCATTTTATACGTTCCCTTTGCTATTTTGCTTTACTTGCCATATTTTGTATTTTGTTAACTATAGCTTGGGACTTCCTTCCTAAGAAACAATGTTTGCAGAATTTGGGTGGAGATTGTCATACACAACTTCTAATTGGGTCTGTTTGATATTTCAGATTATCCTGTCTGCACTACGATTGGGCGAGCCTCGAGCATTGATGTTGATGTCATTGGTAACATTCTCCTCCTGCACTGCGAAGGAATATAGTTACTTTGAATTACCTTTATAGATAAGCTAATATCCACAGTTCCTTAGTTTTGATCCCTGTTGAGGCTGGTGAAGTCGAATTGATAGTTGAATGGATAGAACACCCCTTGGATTGTGTACATGTTGAAATATCTGGCCCAATTCAACCATATATCCCACCATCTAGCGGATTTTCTACCTTATATTTTTAGCCGTAAAAGCAATGGGTAGTTGATGTGACAATTATAACTGTTGGATAGACGGGGACCATGTGGATTGCCATTTTTCATGATTTCAAAGATAAACTCAATCAAATGGTATCATTATCCCTCCAAATCTTGACCATAATTGACCTGTTAATTGTGCCACATGGTATAATGTTTCAACTGACACTTGCTATAAATGTGCGGCTGTGCCACATAGTATGAGAAATGGCTGATATGGATGGTATGTTTGTAGAATTTGGATTCCAATGACACTGCTGCATGGCAATATTTAGGTCCATATAGATAAGCTTATCTTAATGGGCTGTAAAAGTACTCAAAACTTCGAAAAATGATTTTGGTTCTCCATATAATTGTGATTTTCTCTTTTTTCTTTTTTTACCTCTTTTTTATTTGCAAAGACGTTAAATTTACTTCCTTTTTCTTTTTTGGAAAGATAAGTAGTTAAGTGGTTAATGGTGCTTAGGTGAATATGTTTCAGAATTCTATGTCCACACTCCACACTATTATGCATCCCTAATTTTGCAAGATGACATCATTGTTCCCTTGTTATACATCTTTTAGGAAATGATAAATCAACAACTTAAGGGGAGGTTGTGAGGAAAGATATGCTCAGTTTAGGCCTTGCCTCAAGTATGGCCTCGAATGGAGCAGATTGGAGGGCTAGGATCCATTCGGCGGACCCCATCTAGCTGTGTTCTACTTAGTTACTGTTTTTTTTCTTTTGCTTCCCCTAACTTTTTCCTTTTCTCTTCCTTGTCCTTGGTTGGATACATGTAGCCGACACCATTAAGTTGGGTTAAGCTTTTGTTGTTGTTGTTGTATAATTCAACAACTTAAATTGGCATCAATATTTGGGACTGGATATCTTAGGTCCAGGTTGGTGAATCAAACATGATGTCTTTACCCGAGTATGGGTAATATTTGTTCTACCTAGCCATGAGGTTACCCATGTTCTGTGTAGCAAATGTCTTATGATGTGATCTACTGTTGCCTTCTCTTCTAGTTTGACTGTGTTACATATGTATATGTAGCTCAAGATATTTTGACTACTTTATTTTGATTTAAGCATTTTCAATTGATTGGTGTTTCTAATTTCTATAAATGAATTCCACAGATAAAAAGAATCCTATGACGGGTGTTGTTGTTAAGATGTCAAGCAGTGGCTCTGAGATCAACTGTTCACTTTCTGTTTTTGTTTTTTGTGATTCAAATGGACTTCAGGTGAGACTTCGCCTCTGAGCTTATCTTGCATGTTCATATTTTCCTAAAGTTGGTTTCTTCCTGGGCTGTGGCCAAAAATTAACTGAACCTTCTCTCTTTGTAGGGACCATCCACACTCGAGAAATTAGGGACATGTGATTATGTGAGTGATTCAAAACTTTAATTCTTTCAGTACAAACATTGTTATATATACCCCCCCCCCTTTTTCTTCTCCCTTTGGTATTGAATTATTTATTCTCTCAAAAAAAAAAAAAAAACATTGTTATATAGATTTGTGCCCCATCAATGAATTTTTTTTTTTTTTTTTTGGTGGGGTGGTGGGGTTGGATGTATGCGCATAAGTCATCTATTTCTGGGGTTGATGTTGATGGTTTTATTTTCAACAGATATTGAGCTCTCTCTCACTTTCATCCAAGATTGTCATTGTTATATTTGAGATATGAAGGTCAAATATATTGTTTTAGTATCTTAAAATATTAAAAGCCAAATGGACTTTTGCCTCATCTGCTGACTGGCCTCTAATTTGGTGGGGGGAGGGTTATGGTCCCTGATGCATGTTGCTGAGTAGAATTAATCATCTTGAAAAAGTCTGTCACATGCACATGCATGTATGAATATGATGCATGCATGGTTTTTTCTTTTTTGGGCAAAATGTACCGCTGGCATGTTGGTATCTGATGTATGTTCATAAGTCAACTTCTGAAAATCTTGACACGGTTATGAAAGTAAAAGGAATGAAAGAGTATTCCTAGTGCTGCTGAATTTCAGCTTTCTGAATTAGGACATTTGAGAATAATGTGTAGATGTTATCCATCCACAGGGAATGGGCTTTAGTAATTCTACAACTTTTTATGTACTGGCATTTTCGTCTAAGATAGTTCCTTTCACTTGTCTGGTCAGATCTTTCAACATTTATAAGTCCAATCTGTTCATTATATTAAAGAAAGTCACTTGCTCATCTTGTAGAATTCAAACTTCCAATGCCATGTACTGTATCTGGTTTATAACTCCTGCTCGCTTACAGGCTACCAGGCTAAGACATCCTTCAGCTTGTGCCAATGTTATATCTATTCACGGAGGAGGGTGGGGCTGGTTAGGTACTCTCACAACCATGTGAGTATTTAGACTATTATATGTCTAATAAATTGTTTTGAATTGCATAAGTTCTACATTGCATGGACCTATCTAGATTGATGTGTATCTCCCATTTTCAGATTTTTGTGTCTCCTAGGAGGGTATTTGATGGCTGGTACAGTTTATCGATTTTTCTTCCTTGGAGTTCGTGGTATAGAAGTATGTGCTCTTCCTTCAATTCTGTCCCTCTTTTTGATTATTTTTCTGTGTTGACTTATGTATGTGTTTATGTATTTTCCTTGATTTTTATGAATTTATGTTCAAACAACAACAACAGCAGCAACAGCTCAGCCTTATCCCAACTAAATGGGGTCGGCTACATGGATCCGAACAATTGACAACCCAGATCTTTACCCTCCAAGCAGCTCTGTTTTATGAATTTATGTTCCTATTTTATATTTATGACTAATGGTTCCGTGCTCTACTGCTGTTGAATGAAGTTGTTTGATTCCTCTTAGATTTCATGAAACAAAATAAGCAAAATGACCTAGAGCAAATGTAAAGCCTTAGTCTTTGAGGAATGAGGATCAATGATTTATCTGCAAATGTAAAATGGATGGAAGGAGACAGTGTGCACCTTCTGATGCAAAATTCCCGCAAGAAGTGAAGATGGATCTATTGTTTTGGGTTTGGTTTAGTTTATTGAGTCCAATGGAACCTATGGTTTAAGTTGGTGCCCAATGGATTTTATGGGCCATGGGCTTAGTATTTTGGGTTTACTATTGTAATGGGCCAATTCTATAAAAGCCCGAATATTTTAGATTTTAGTCCTACATAGGATTAAGCAGTTACTTTCTATTTTTTTGTTTATTATCTTTGCGGACATCTTAGGTTGACCCTTTTGAATCGATTCCCCATGTTAGCACTAGTTTAATCTCTATGAAAATTTTATAACATAATTAAATATCTATAATTCAGAAGAGTAGCATCATCCTTCCCTTGTCACTTATTATTTCTAAGGAGTTGCGCACTTGATGTGCATTATTTGTATGTTTGACCACTTGAATTGGAAACCTGTTGTCATTTTCATCTTAGAATAGTAAAGATACTGAAAGTCACACTTTTCTTTTTTGGTTATCAAGAAGGGGTTATCTCAAACTCTCTTATTTCGTATAGTTAGTGAATGATAATAAATCCCTTTATAGTTTTTTAATTAAAATAAAAGTACCTAGGAATGCAACGAGGACTCTGCAATTTACTTTATGAAACATACGAAACCCTTTCAATTCTGTGAGAAAATACTCCGGTTAATTTTTGTTCTAAAAAATACAGCCTTTTTTTTTGGTTGCTAAAATTTAATTGCTTAATTCTGTCCTTTTGTCAGGTTATCCCAAACCTGGAGTTTTGGCTTAGTTTACCACAAAGGATGCAGGTACGGCTTCCATCTACCCTTTAAAGTTTACTTTCGTATTGTATGAAGCTTACTGCTTTTTTTTTATGGCTAGAAAATGAGTTGACTTATGTCCATCTACAGACCTATGGTTTTGTGTTTCCAAGTAATGCAGTTTGGGTAATCTGTGTTTTTATTCCCTCTTTTCTTTCAGAGCATACTTGGATCTTTGATAAGGAAATTTAGACGACCTTCTGAAGGCCATCGAAGTTCCTACTCTCCTGTCAACTTCTGAATGAGGACCATTGACATAAAAAATCCCTTTGATATATTTTGGCTTTATATGTCAGTTCTGGGATGAGAAATGCCCGATGGAGGGGTTTCGCACAAGTTGCCCTTCTGGTCAAATAGCCTTCATGCTGTATGCCTGTATCAGAAAGCAGAGCTAGAGTTCTCCACCGGAAATGCAGTACCAATTCTTTTTCTTTAAAGTTACTGGCATAAACTGCTCGTTCTCTGTATTACAATAGCTAACTGGTCACAATATCTGATCAAAGCTAATGTGCGGATTTTGAGTTCATTTTTGTTCTTCATTAGGTAATATTCTTTTTAGTAAATGGGTCGTTTCTTTCTCTTCAAATTTGATGGAAGAAAATTCACACCACCCAATTTTGTTGTTTATATTGTAAGATTTATTTGAACCATCCATTTGGTGTACTACCTTTGATTGGCATACAATTGGACTGCTTGGAGACTTCGACCATTCAGCCTTCTGAGCTGGAGTTAGAAAATGTAAACTTTTGCAATCATGAATTTGTAACTAATTATTTAAAAAACGTTGCAAAATATGCTAATTGAACTTTTCAAATAGATCTCTAGCCTATCATATTTTTCTATTAATTCCATTTTTTTTTTTTTTGTTACATAGTAAATTTGAATTACTATGTATAATAAGATTTTTAATTAGTGAGATTATAACTAGGAAATTTTCCATTTATATTTGTTTTAGTTTAATTTTCCTAGTGGTTAGAAAGCCATTGAAAAAACTGAGAAGAAAGTAGTAAACAATACATTTTCCTAGTGGTTAGTTAAGCCATTGAAATCATGCTTTTGAGTGATAAATTATTAGCTATTTGGGAGAAGGATTTATGGGTGGGCACACATACTCTTGTATGGGTTGACTCCTAGTTCTGCCAAGGGGGAGGTCTGATGGTGTTTACTTTTTTTTTTTGGGTAGGTAGATAAAAGGCCCTTAGCTGACATGTCAAGTTTCAGTTGAAAACAGAGTTACAGATATAACATAATAAATTATTAAAATTCTATAGTTGTAGTATATTTAATTACATGAATTTGTAGTTGAAATTTGACATGTGATCAATCTAATCCATGCCTCATATATCGAATAGTTGAAATTTCAACATCAACCTTCTTTGTGGCACAACTAGGATTACCCACTCAAACAAGAGCCGACCCAATCACCGCCGTGAAATGGGTTCTACCAATCTCTGAATTTCCCAATCCAATTCAATCCAATCCAATCCAAACCTTGGATGGGGTGAGGGAGGATATTCTGTAGTAGATGACATGATTGCTAGAAGTAGATGGGGAAAGGTTGGAAGGAGGAAAGGTGGAGGTGGGGGTGGGGGACCCTGTGACTCCACTTTTCACTTCTACCTCAAAATCAAAATCAAAACCAATCAAGCAGAGACTTTCCGTAGAGAGATATCTCTTGTTGATTCCAAAGTGAAGAGTACTAAGGGTCAGTTTCTGTGATATTGAGGGCTCAAGTAAACAACAACAGAAAACGAAGAAAAAAAACCAGTGGGGATAACTGAGGGAGGCTTGTGGGCAACACACGCGTGCCTCCCATCATTCTCTCTCTACATTACTTTACATGGACAGTGAAGTTTCGAAAACAATTGGGAATCGGAAGGGACACACCCTCTCTCCCTCTCTCTCTCTCTCTCCATTATCTTCATTGTTCATGCTTACCAACACGTCCAAGTTCCAACACACAAGAAGACATATATATATATATATATATATCCCTTTCTTTCAGTCTCAGAAGGCTTGTGGATAACACAAGTCCTAAACGCTACCACCACCTCTACTCTAAAGTGCTCTAACTCCTTGTGGCCTGATATTTACTCACCCGTTTCTATCTTTGATATAAGCCAAATGTTGTCGACAGTCGACACTGTCCAAGCAAAATGACTGTCATTGTTCAATAATTTAGATCCTCTGGCATTGCTTTGTACATCATATCCGCATAGTTGGAATAGGATTGACAAGAAATTCCTGGTTGTGCCTGCTCCAATTAGCCCAATTATTCAGTGGACTTGTGTAGGTTTCCCCTGTCGAACTAAGGATTGGACTTGCAAGCTCGAATATGGGAGAAGCCTGCTTATCAATTGGACCAGGTTTTGGGGGCTCTTTTCTGGGTTGAACAGGTTTCGCCAAGGGGGTCAACTCAGAAATGATTCCCGGCCCCCCCCCCCCCTTTTTTTCATTCTTGAATGGTAGTGGTCTAGTGGATGATTGGATATTTGGATCAAGGAGAAATTCCTATCACTCCTCTATATTTTTCTATATTCACTTGAACTTTTCAATCCAGGCTATTCCCTTTTTTTTTCCTTCTTCTGATTCTCCAAGAAAAGCAAATTTTCACATCTCTTTCTCCATAAACTCAAAATCCTAAACTACCATTCAATCCCCTCCGATAGCCCATCTTCATACTTCGGTTTTTTTTTGTTTTTCAATGAATGAATAAATAAATTCATAATCAAGAATAATGAAACAATAGGTACAAAGAAAAATTCCATACTTGATGAACACCCATGTCGGATTCTTTGTATTACAATCAAAACGCATATGTACCCCTCCCAGACCATCTCTAGGATCGACAACAACCAGCCATCAATGCCGCATTGGTGGTCCAACAAGGGCAACTACATGAAGGGATTTGAAAGGTAATTTAGGGATTTTGAATTAGCATGGGTGGAAAAAAAAAATACGAGTTTCCATTTATGAGGGAATCAGAAAAGAAATTTAAAATAGAATATATAAGGGTCTTTATTAGTTTATTTTGAAAGGCTACGAATTAACGATGGTTGATGGGCAAAAAGAAAGCTATACCCGTTCTCAGAAGGTGGCCCGAAAAGATCACCATCTGTTCGCGCCGCCCCAGCAACCCAAACAAAAATTAAAATCGGAATAGAACTATAGGGGTAAACAAACACCACCTATAATATCTTTATCTCTCTCTCTCTTTTGGGTGTCCGTGTCCGTGTGTATGTGTATGTGGAATAGATGAGTCACGAGTCATGACTCATGACTCCTTGAGTCATTGCACAAAAGTTCTCTGTAGAAATCTTGACCAGTTGGACAGTTGGATTTCTTCAACGTCCTATTGAAAGGGGGAAACTTAAGGAACTAATGCGCGTCTGCGCCAGCCAGAAGAGAAGAATAATCCTGCATCTTTGGAGAGTAAGAAACAGGAGAAACCCTAGCTTATCTGACCTGCAACTATATTCTTCTGATCACACTTTTTACAATTTGTTTGCCTTTTATTGATTTATTCTTCTTCTAGAATTTTAGTTTTTTAGATATGTTTTTGTGTGTTTATCAACATGGTTTGATTCTTCTTGTAAATCTCTTTCAGATGTGACAAGACTTTCTCTTTCCATCTTCCCCGCCCGGAAATTTTCCCAAAAATAATTGTGTATGGCGACAACCCAATTCAACTCTGTCCGAAAGCGATCTCCGACTCCAAAACCTTATCATTCAAACTCTCTTTTAAGCACCAGCCCTTCTTCAATCTTCTCCTACTCACAAGCTTCCTAATCTCTCTCTTAATGGCTACAGACGCTTCTCCCAAATTTCAGAACCCAGATTTCCGTCCGGTCCCTCAAGCCCCTGATTACCAACACCCTGATGTCACCGTTTCATCCCACGATGGCCTTGAGTTCTGGCAGTACATGATTGCTGGTTCCATCGCCGGCTGTGTTGAGCACATGGCAATGTTCCCCGTCGATACCCTCAAGACCCGTATGCAGGCCATGGGTGCCTGCCCTGCCAAGACCGTTGGTCTCCGAGAAGCCCTTACCTCCATTTTGAAGCACGAAGGCCCTCTTGGCCTCTACCGTGGCATTGGTGCAATGGGTCTTGGTGCTGGTCCTGCCCACGCTGTTTATTTTTCCGTCTACGAGGTCTGTAAAGAATTATTCTCTAGAGGAAACCCCAATAATTCTTTTGCCCACGCCGTTTCTGGGGTCTTTGCCACGGTTTCCAGTGATGCCGTCCTTACTCCAATGGATGTGGTGAAGCAGAGATTACAGTTGAGGGATAGTCCTTATAAAGGGGTGTTAGATTGTATTAAGCGAATCATGAGAGAAGAGGGGTTTGGTGCGTTTTACGCTTCATATCGAACTACTGTTGTGATGAATGCCCCGTTTACTGCCGTTCATTTTGCGACATATGAGGCTGCCAAGCGGGGGTTATCGGAGATATCACCGGAGAATGCCAGCGATGAGAGCCTGGTGGTTCATGCCACTGCAGGAGCAGCTGCTGGGGCTTTGGCTGCTGGTGTGACGACTCCCCTTGATGTTGTCAAGACCCAGTTGCAGTGCCAGGTTGTTATTTCCTCTTAATTCTTCTAAAAGGTTTCTTCTCTTTATCTACCTATTATGTCTTTCTTTGATTGGTGTCCATGTTACTTTTGTCGATAATTCAGATTCATGCTAGTATTTGGAAGTCTGTACTTACTACTAACCGTGGTTTGGTCTTGAGAATTTGTTCGCATGCGTTACTCTTTTTCTTTTAATTTGGTATCATTAAATTATTAAGCTACCTCTCTGTGAACACGTATACAAACATGTAGAGCTTGTAGATGCTTAGTATCTTAACATAGCAGGAAGATATAAAAGGACAAGGAAAGGTCGTAGAAAGATTTGGGTTTATTTTTTTGGGGGTTGGGGGGTGGGGAGTGGGAGGGGATGGTTTGTCATGGGAATATAGTTTTCAGTAGATTTATTGTATTAATGAGACTTCACTATTTGTAAGTTGGTTATCTGAACACGTTTATATTATTCTCTCTAGTTCCATGTGTTTAGTGCCTTTCTTTCCTGGATGCCAGCATGACTGGAATGAGATGTACTAGAGATAGCAAGTTTACGGGTGATCTACTCTTCATTATATGGCACTTTGATCAACCTCTTTTAAATTACATGGGAAGTGATTTTTTTGTTGCTGAACATAAGGGCCACATTTGGCGAAGAAATATGTTACACTTGGACTTCATAAATTGGAACCCATCGCATGAAGTAGATGGGGGGAAAAAGTAAAAAATTGCATATCTGACTAATTTAGATGCAAATCATCTTTACATTAAATAACTTTAGTTTTATCTACCCTTTCCCCCTTTCTTCAAATTGCAGGTTACCTTTGGTTATTGTTTCATTAATCTTATTATTCTTTGAAACAAAATCATTTAACAATTATCTGTGATAGGATTGTGATCATATTTTAACGAATCTCTTAGGCTGAATGTCTTGGGATTTTTGTGCTGGGGGATGTCTAGCAATATTTGGCTCAAAAGATGATTGATCCTTGTAACTGATGGAGTGAATGGATTTTTATATCAATGTTTCATGTTGATACTCATTGATTATAGTGGAACCTGGTTAACTTGGTAATGCAATTTTATAATTTACGTGCTCCGGAAAATATTGAAGCAAACATTCTCCTCGATAACCTTCAATTCTCACTTCTTTGTCATTGGATTATACTTATGGCAATTCATGCTTGATAGGTCTTTCCTCTTAGACTTTGAAAGCACATTGATTTTTCTATTGGTTGTGGTCTATTGTGTGGTAAAATACCTAATAAACACCTATTTAAATCTCTTGTACTATTTTATTATCACTGATTCTTTTTTCTTGCATTATTACTTCTTTTCTTAATTTCTGCAACCTGCCACTCCCCCCCTTCTTTTTTTTTTTTTTTTTTTAAATCAACCAGCAAGAGAACCATTGAAGCCTTTACTGATTAATATGGTCTCCAGTGTGGAATTTATACCTTTACCTTCAATTCTCCAAAAGCCAATTGCAATAGAATCCCAAGAAATCCCTTGTTACTTGCACATTAGAAAACCCCTGTAATGTTGGAAGGTCTGAGGTTTCAGCCTTGAAATTCCTGCTGATAGGCCTGCCTGGCCTCGGGTCTTTGGGATTAAGGAAAGAAATAATGGTTAAGGTACAAGAAGATATTCATATGCTCTTTATTGATTTGGGAAAAGCTTGTGATAGAGTTCCTAGAAAATTATTTGGGCAAGTTTTAGAGAGGGTTAGTGTTTCGAGTAAATACATGGACATAATTATAGATATATATCATGATGTGGTGCCTAGCATAAGAACTGTGAGGGGACAAGATCCCAATAACAGTTAGATTACACCAAGATTCATCTCTAAGCCCGTATTTGTTTTGCACTAATCGTAGATGAGTTGAGTAGAGACATTCAAGATAAGATCTCTTGGTGTGTGCTTTTTGCCAGATGATATTGTTTTGGTGGATGAAACAAATGTTAAGATAAATGTAAAGTTGGATTTATGGACATCAACCTTGGAATCAAAAGGTCTTATGATAAGGTGAACAAAAACAGAGCGTTTGATGTGTAACATTAGTAACAATAGGACTGAGTGTGGGGTGGTGAAAATTGATGATAGGGAGTTGTCACAAAGTGATAACTTTATGAAACGCTAAGGGAGGAATTTCTAATTTCTAATACAATATAGGCTGAAGCTTAATGGAAAAAGAACTCCAAGATTATAGCTGTAACTGGAAGAAAGACTCAGTAACCTCTAACCAGTCAACAAGGGATATAGGCAGAGAAGGAAACAAAAGAAACGATGGAGATAAAAGAGAGAGAAGAGTGGGAGAAAAGTTCAGCAATAGAATTTGTGTATTGTTCTGTCGCTGGACAGGTTTTATTTATATTACCAAATGAAAAAAGAGATACAATCCAACAAGGAATCATTAGGACTTTAAACCAAACCAACTCTACCTAACCTCTCTCACGATAGGGACAGAACCCCTATCATGAGTGCTGCTCTCTTCTACATCGCTAAACACATGTGACTAATTTAATGACTAAACTAGATGGTCCAATAGGGGTACAAATAACATCCCTATAGACAAGACCAGAACAATTACTTAACAATAGTAATTGCAAAATGCTTTTTACCAAGCTTAGAGAACCGTTTGGATATTACCTGGGTACAACCAGCCCATTTGAATCGTGGGGAAGTTGCTGGTTTTCAAATTACCTTGGCAAAAGTTTCCTATCATGGTTGTTTAGGATGGAATCTCCTCATTGAGCACACCTAACTTTTCGACATGGAAGAGTGATGGGGAAAATTCAATTATTGGATATTTAGGGAATGGTCTGGATAGGCCACATTTCAAATTTCAGGTTCAAACTCTATATACCTTCCTATGTCCATGCACCCCTTCAGAGTCTTGTGCACACTCTTGGTAGTCCTAAATTTTTTTATATTTAGTTTTGCCACATGTCCAAAACTGTTTGGGCTGAAACTTGACGTGTGGCGTTGACCTTGGGGTCTACTTATCCACAAAATTTCAATCACATCTGACCTGCCATGTGGTAGAACTAGAAGATTCCATTCTAATTATCTCTTGAACAAATCATTAGGGAGGAAAAAAATGCGTAATTAATTAACTATTTGCTAGTGTCCCAAGTATAACCTCAGATAGAGTCGATTGGAGGGCAAGGATCCATGTATCTGACCCCATCTTGCTGAGATTTTCCTGACTTGCTGGTGCTGGGCTTCTTTCCTTTTATTTTCATTTTTTCTATTTTGCTTTTTTCACGGATCCATTTAAGTGGCCCCATTAAGTTTGTTGTTTTGTTGTTGTTCACTACTGACACTGAAGGCTGCCCATGATTTCTCATTTGGTATAAACATGATCAGCTGACAGAGATGACAGATCAAACAAACTGGAAACTGGCCAGAAACATGGGTGCTGCAGCTTCAAATGAATGGACTACTTACCTGCAGATCGGTAGAAAATTAAGATAGAAAAGAAAAGTATAAGATAACAGGGGCCACAGGGCAGGATCCACCCCCCCCCCTTTTTTTTTAATTGAAATCTACCAAGAATACCCTGAAAAATCCCATGACCAGACTTAACCTTTAACCAATCGAGGAAAATTGGAATCAAACCATATGCAAGAAAGAATCAGATCCTCCTCTTCTTCAATACTGCATCACAGTACCATGTGAAGAACTGCAATCTTTGCCTACTAAGACAACACTAACAACCTCAGAAACGTAATTTTTTAGCATCTAGGGCCAACTACTAGTGTTTGGACTTTGGAGGGTTACAATGTACTTCCCTCCCTCCACTCCCTTTGTGGGGAGGACGGGGTTATCCAGGGATTTAGGAGTGCTGACTGAGTTGGCTGTCTGGGTTAATATAGTTTTCTGCTTACTTTTTCTGTGATTTCTATTTGGTAGTTTATTATTAGTCTGATTTTACAATTGCATTTATTTTGTTTTGTTTTGTTTTGAGTACCCTGCTTGCCATCCTCTGATTTTTATTCAATTTATTTTCTACTGCATGCTTTCCTGGTCTACATCTTTGCCACCTATCCTATATAGTTCATGCTTCTTGCCTGTGTCCTGAGTTCTGACAATCATCTCACTACTTTTTTTTCTTTAAATTGAGTTCACAGGGTGTCTGTGGATGTGATAGATATTCCAACAGCTCAATTGGCAGTGTCATACAAACAATAGTAAGGAAGGAGGGATATGCTGGTCTAATGAGGGGATGGAAGCCCAGGATGCTTTTCCATGCCCCTGCTGCTGCAATCTGCTGGTCTACATATGAAGCAGCAAAATCTTTCTTCCAAAAACAAAAAGACAGCAACAGACATGTCACCTGAAAAAATAGTGAAGAGAACAACAAAATATTTTCTCCATTGTATCTTCACAAAAGACAGCAAGAACATGCCACGGTAGCTGCAGATCAAGTGTAAAAAAATCTTTTGGAGCTGGCCAGTATGTATTGAAGAAGGTCTTAAATTGGTGATTTAATTTTCACTTGTAAGTTTATTATTTTTGTTTTAACAGGTCATCGGACTAGGTGGCTAAATTGGCTTTTGTATTTTATAAGCTATCTTCAGATCTAATAATGTTAATGAAAATTAATTATGATAGTTGAATGGTTCTCCACAGGGTGGAATTAGGTATTTTTCACAGTAGAAACAAACAATTTATTAGGGTTCTCCTTTCATTTTGTAAAGGTCTATTCCCACATATTTTGTCGTTACAAACAAGTTTTACATCCATTCCTCTTTCTTTTTTATATTGGCATCTCATCCTTTTAATAAACTGCTTTCCGTACATTGCTCTAACACTCCATGTGAGAAAAAGTAAGGATCTAATTTTTGGTAGAACGGTGGCAAAAAGGCAAGTATATCTCTTGTACAGATGTATCTATCTGTTTAAGGCTGCGATTGATGTGCACTCTTGGAATACATTTTAGGTTGATAATACATTTGAAAAAATTCTAGCTAACACAATCTTAATTTCAAAACATTCATTAATGATTTCGAATGCTTTCAAAGTATAATTGTATAGTCATTCTCTTTAACCACAATTGAGAGTGGTGGGGATGTTTTGGACTCTCAAAATGTTAGATCGAGCAGGTGAGACGATAAATAATGGGTTTATATGTTTAATATCGTGGGTGAAAAACTAAGGCTGTGTATTCAATGTACTTTTAATTGGAATAATTCTACGAAATGCAATCCAATTCGGCAGTCCTCTTTTAGATGGCTATCCCGGAGCTCCTCTTTTAGATGGCTATCCCGGAGCTCATCTAAACACGGAATCGGTGGATGTGAGAGCTCATGTTATCAGATCCGGCTCTTCTCATGAGCGCCCATCGCTCAATTCTTGCTCATAGTTGCATGAGGGAGAATCATGTGTCTAGGTGGTGATCCAACGGTTCTTGGAGTCTCGTTTTCCACATCTTTGTCAATGCTTCATTCTTCGTGCCTTTTCTGAAAATGTTAGATCACCGCCTAACACGAGACGCGCATTCAGATAACTATGGATCGAATTGGGCGATGGGCGCTCAGGAGAAGAGTCAAATCCGATGTTTCCTCTTCTTCAGGTGCATTTTGAAGAAATATCAATTTCATTTTATTAGGGATGTCTTCCTGGATTAGGATCCTGTCCGGCCCCGGGGATGGTGCTGGACTGGAGAGGTACCAGTTAAGAGTTTTTCTCTCTCTCTCTCTCTCTCCACCAAATCCATGTGCTCCTGTATGTCATTGAGCAAATGTGGGCACAGCTTCCCGTAATATCAGGGCAGGAGCTGATCACAATTATGAAACTGAAGCAATATCTGCCTATTCTGGTCTAGTAGTTAACTGTGTAATCGACAACCAGTTAGGAATTATTAGGCTATTAGTTCTATATCTTCCTCAATGCTACACTTTTTCTTCTGGTATCAGGAAGGAATTAATTTAAATATTCACTATTGTTTTCGGCAGGAAAGAGCATCAGAAGATTCAGAACTGATGCTGTTGCAAAATTATTTGCTTTCTAAGCTGTTCCTTTCTTTCTTGGTCGAAACAAGATGAAGAGGAGCAAAACAGGATGGATGGATTTTCTTTTCTTCAGTCATAGTCGGCAGTAGGCATCTTAAAATGTTCTTCATTTCATGTTTACAACATAAATTTAGATTGGAGTGATTTATTTGAATTTTATTGATTTTTCTGAAGTGATTTGACCCTTGCAATTGTGAGAGACAAGATATGGAACCATTCAAAGTTCGAAGGGTTTTTGAGACTTGAGGAACCCTTCTTTTTAAAGATCAAATTTGGGGCTTTTTAGAATTGAGAAAACCTGCTGTTTAGAGTTCTTTTGGGGTGGCATACTGGAAATTGTAAGGCAATCTCACAAGCAGGCTTTTACTTTGTGGCAGGGGTGGGGGGGAGGAGATTGGTGGGAGTCCTTTATTATTTCTGCTTCCACTGGAAAGGAAGAAGAATCAAAGAACTCCTAGAACTCTTAGTGGGCTTTCCAACCTTCTTTTTTTTTTTTAAGTCAACAAATAAATTTGTTATCTTTTGTAGAAAATCTAAAGCCAATGAGTATGACTGCAACCTCAAAGACCATTGTTTGGTTTAGGAGGGATCTCAGGATTGATGACAATCCTGTGTTAGCTGCAGCTGCAAGGGATGGGTGTGTCCTTCCTATTTATATATGGTGCCCTACAGAAGAAGGCAGATTCTATCCTGGCCAACGTTCTAGGTGGTGGCTGAAGAAGTCTCTTATCCACTTGGATCGGTCCTTGAGGTCTCTTGGGGCTGCACTTGTGTTAATCGAAACTGAAAATACTCTTGCTGCTCTTTGCACTGTGTCCATGTCACAGGGGCAACAAAAATAGTATACAACCATCTTTACGGTATGCTTTCATATCAGGGTTTATGCTTTAGTTTATGTCTCTGTCTCTTATGCTCCTTACTTTGCAAACAAAATCCTTTCTATTTACTTGCAGGCATTTCTTATTATCAATATATATATATATATATATTTTTTTTTTGGTTCCCTCTGTATATCCTATTTCACTTCCCCAAGATCTTAATATAAAACAAAAGCTAATGGAAATGGGAATCAGTATGCAAAGCTTTGATGGAGATTTGTTGCACAAACCATGGGAAGTTCGTGATGAAGCAGGACTGGCTTATACAACATTTGATGCATATTGGGATAAATGCTTAGGCATGCCAATTGAGATTAGTATGCTTCTTCCTCCACAGCAATTGCTTCCAGCCACAGGTACAGTTTTAGATATTTAGCATATTGAAAGATATTCTCTGAATTTCCCAGATTTGTGCAATGGGGTACTGAGTGACATGCATTCAGAAAAAATGAAAATATCACATACAAGTGTACAAGAAAGATGAAGTTGGTTCTAGTTGGGCCCTTTGCCTTCTTGTTTCTCAAAATGGACCTTGTTATTAGCACAACAATAGGGTTTTGTGAATTTATGAATATATGTTCACTAGTAATTTAACATCAAGTCTTGATTTTGATTGTTTAAAATTATTAAGTGCTGTCCATTTGAAAAACTTACGCACAGTATAAAGGTGCTTGTTTTGAGTACTACAACCATGTTGTTTTTCTATCACAGGAATAACTATAAGGTGTTCAATTGAAGAGTTGGGTCTTGAGGATGAATCAGAAAGATCTAGCAATATTTATCTAGAAAAATCATGGTCCCCTGGTTGGAGCAACGCAGATAAGATACTGACCCAATTTGTGGAAAACAACTTGGTCAACTATTCAAGGAATAGGATGGAGGTGGGGGGAAGCTCCACTTCTCTACTATCACCTCACCTGCATTTTGGAGAATTGAGTGTGAGAAAGGTCTTCTATCATGTTCGGTTGAAGCAGATACAATGGGCAATGAATGGGAACTTTGAAGGGGAACTGAGTGCAAATCAATTCCTCAGGGCCATTGGATTTAGAGAATACTCTCGTTACCTTTGCTTCAACTTCCCAGTTACTCATGAGAGACCAGTACTAGAAAGATTGGAATATTTTCCATGGCATGCTGACCTAGATCATTTTAGGGCTTGGAAACAGGGACAGACTGGTTACCTTTGGTGGATGCTGGAATGAGAGAGCTTTGGGCCACAGGGTGGGTGCATAACAAGATTAGAGTGATTGTTTCAAGTTTTTTAGTGAAGGTCCTACTGCTTCCATGGACTTGGGGGTTGAATTACTTCTGGGAGACATTCTTGGATGCTGATCTAGAAAGTGATATCCTCGGTTGGCAGTATATCTCTGGGTGCTTACCTGATGGTCATCAACTCAACCATCTAGACAGCCCTGAGGTACACACTCCTCTTTACTGGATTGTTAAATGCTAGCTGGGTTAGTTTTAAACAGAAGACTATAGCCTTTGTTTCCACCTTTTTTCTCCTACTTACTTTATTTCTTCTATTATTGGCATTAGGTTCAAGGCAAAAAATACGATCCAGAGGGTGATTATGTAAGACACTGGCTTCCGCAGTTGGCACTAACACCAACCGAATGGATTCATTGTCCTTGGAATGCTCCCTTACCCGTGCTTAGAGCGGCAGGGGTGGAGTTGGGAGTAAACTACCCAAAGCCTGTCATTGACATAGAAATGGCGAGACTAAACCTAAATATGGTAGTATCTGTGGCGTTAGAATCAGAAGCAGCTTCAAGAGATGCAAATGCAAAGAAGATGGAGCAATTTCTCTAACAATAATGAGAATTTAGCAAATGGAGGGATTGTCTCGCAATGAAAGTGTCTCCAACCAATTTCAATGCAATGTTGAGCAAAAAGCTGTGGAAATGACAAATGATGAGTCGTCGAGCTCCACAGATGGATCTTCTGTAATCTCTAAACAGTATTGCATTGTGAATCGATTTTTTTTGCTTTAGTTAATTTTCCAGTTTTGAAGAAGAAAATAATATTCCACACTTTATAAACGTTCCTACCCAAGGAAACAATTCTCTGATCCACTCATCCTCCCTATCACCAATATGAAAACCTCACTTCCTACTGAACCTCCAGATTTGACATAACCCAGACAAGAACAGAATGCAATCTTGGCTTGCCATGTCTAGATTCTTCAAGTGTTTTTTTTTCATGGTAAATTGACTTGAGCAGAATTTTTTTTTTCCTTGGGTTATAGTTTCAGACTCTCAGGATTCTTACAGGACTGGAACTTGAGATGTAAAAAATTGTTGAAATTTTCAGAATTGAAACCTTTTGAACCAGCAGTGCATGTGCACCAGGGTTGTAATTGTACAAGCATGAGCTGCACTGACATTCAACATTGCAAGCCCTATTATGGCACATAGCTACAGAGATATATGTAGTCCTATTTATTTGAGGACATGCTCAGTCTTATCTGTGGATGAGGCTCCACAAGCTCTCCTATAAAACTGCACAGATATGTGTTATGAGCAAAAGTATGTTATTTGCTTTTTCCTTCTCACTCTGAATTCAATGTATGTGATCGCTTTTGAATTAAGTTCCAGATCAGGTGTTGATAAGCTCCTCATATAGGATAAGTAAATAATTGAAGCTTTAAAAGTTTCAAAGAACCTGTCAAAGAGGCTACAAGATTCAAATCATTCAAAGGGTACCACTTTATATTCAGATAAACAAAAGCTATCTGGTGCTAGAATTAATCAAGGTCTAACCAACATAACTAAAGTGGTTTGTCTTAAACTGCAACTATTTATTTCACTGGGGAAGCATAAATGGAGTTCCCATAACTTCTGCATTGTTGCTTCAAACAAAGAAATGCATCAGAAAATTACTTTCCCATTGTTCAACAAAGAGAAACTAAGCAGGTGTAAGAGGCCTTCAACCTAGTGAAAGGAAAAAAATTAATTAATTAGTTAACTAATCCATATCATAGGAAATACACCATATAAAGAAGGCATATAAATTTTGGGAGAGGGCTTTCCAAGCTGCCAGCATGGGAAAGAAACCGTACACTGACATCAATTCATAATCAGAAAAAAAATAATATGAAAAAACTATCAATCCATGTGGATACCACATTTTTCAAATAGAAAAGAAAAAACAAAATACATGTGTGGGACTCATACTTTTGTGAGAGAGCATGGAAAAGAATCCTACATAGGCAATGTTTTTATAAGGAGAAAAGTGTTAAGGAAGATAAATTTCTTATATGACCATATTCAATGGAATACGGAAGGACTTTGAAATCAGATGCAAACTTCTTCACTGATTGATGTGGGGCAGGGATGTCATTTCGTTCTCTCCCATGTCTTCGGGATCCAACCATCCTAAAATCAATCAAGAAAACCTTAAAACTTCCATAGAAAGGGATCACATGCCCAGTCCAATCAACCAGCTTCCCACATCTTCATCAACCCTTTTTTCCCCTTCTTGTCGTGGTAAATTTCAGTCAATTTTATAGAATGTGTATATATCATACTATTATGTAAGAGCACGAAGTGGCAAATCTTTCACTTGACAATTTTGTCGTTGGCAATGTAACGTTTTGTTTTTTCTTGGGTCAACTATGATTATCACTAAGAGACTCTAGAAAATTTAAAGATGATTGTCAAAAGCAATAAGAAGCTCTGGGCTGTAAGCTCCTTCTTCCCACATTATAATCTTATGATTGTAAGCTTCCAGTTTATAGTTTACGTGCTTAATACATGATAGAAATTTTTATTAAAAAAGGGTTTTCTCCCTGTTTTCCATTCCATTAGTTGCTGATTTATCTGAATACATTAGACACTTTTGGTTTGCATAGTCACAATTTTGTTGATTCAGGTTTAACTACTTTGATTTCTTATTATGTATTCTTTAGTTCTACTAAAACATGAATAATACTTAATCTCCATAAAAAAGAACTTGTAATGACTTCCTAGAAATTTTTTTAGTAGAAAAGGGTTTTCTCCACACTTTTCCTTTCCATTAGTTCCTAATTATTTGAATACATTGGACACTTTTGGTTTGCACAGTCACAATTTTGTTGATTTGGGTTTAACTACTTTGATTGCATATTATGAATTCTTTAGTTCTACTAAAATAGGAAAAATAATTAATCTCTATAAAGAAAATTTTGTAATGGATTCCTCTGCAATAGTTAATTTACAACATGGATTCTGGTAATGCAATGTAGTTGGACTTCCCCAAACCCCATGGATAGTGTGGAAAAGTGCTTGAGGTTAAGCAACATGGCGAGAATTCAAATTTAGGAACAATGAATATAACATTTAAGAAAAATCTTATCTGTTAGATAAAACTAGGCTATATATAAAAGCTACACTAGAAGAGCTTTATATGAAGGCAACTTCTCATTAATGCATATTTATAAAACTACTTAGTTGCACGCAATGAAAACTGATTTGCAGGCAACATCACCATGAATGTAGGTAAAGTATTTGGTTTCAAACATTATCTCCAATATTCTGAAAAACTTAGGACAATGAAGCTTTATAACCTCTCACATGCTAGGAGCTTCAAGGAGAGTGCATGTATTCTCCTAGGCTCTATGTAGACAAGAACTGTCCTATGTACTGGGAAATCTAAATTATCTTGATAATGTAAAACCATTCCATATCTGAATAATAATATTCGATGGCTATATTCACCATCATGAATCAAAATTAGAGTTGATCAGTTCCATTATATACAAGAACCAAAGATACATCTAGAAATAAGGACTACTTCAAAGACTTTTTTTTATTGCAAATTAAATCATAGTTAGTATTCAATAAATGTACTTATTTGTTTATTGGTTTCCTCCAATTTCTTAGAATTGTTCAAATATTCCATATCAATAGGGGAAGAATAAGAAATTAGATATGAATTAACACAACACTAAACACTCAACCGAGGGTGATCAAGGAAGGAGTTTTGGGACCATTATCTCCTATTCCTTCTTGTGGAGGTGGTGCTAAGGGTGTAGGAAGCCCTTGTTAACTAGGAGATGATACGTTTGGATTGTGATGGTGCTGGTGGTGATGGGGTTTTGGCCGCAGGGTTGGGTGATGCTGGTTTACGAATGGGATTAGGCCATTGTTGGAGAGAGATTCTTTTATAGATAAAAGTAGGACTTTTGGCAATCCAATGTGCATGATTTTTCTAGAAAACAATAGACATGAATCATGAAAATCAACTTAATATATAATTCACTCATCCATTTGTCATTTTCATCTAATTTGTCATGTAAAACATATGTTATTAGAAGTTTTTTCATTCTTTTACAAGAGAAGTGAAGCGTAATTAAGAATGCCAATTGGTTTTGTTTTGGTTCGATTCGAAATACATCATATAGAAATCGTAACCATATAACTATAATGAGCTGGGTTGGGCTGGGTTGGATTAGTTTTACTCCCTTTTTGGGGTGGGGGGTAGGGAAGAACATGGAGAAACATATGAGTTTGAAGCTGTAAGTTGAGAGTTTTCTTTCATCCATGGTGAATGACTCACCCACAAATCTAAGATCATTATTTCTTCATTTCTCTATATGTTGAAGGTCAAGGTACTTCATTGTTCCTTGTCACCCATCCAAGCACTATGATGACCATGGGTGAAGGAAATCCTCCTTCGCTTAAGGAAATATGGATTAACAAAGTAAACATAAAGTTTTACCCACATTATGGACATGCTTAACTAAGACACGAAAGCACATTTGGTCCTTTGGTATCGAGCGCAACCATAACAGAGTACGACATTAAGCGTTAAGCGTTAAGTTTCATAGCTTTCATGGTTTAATCTTTAAGTTTTATAGGTTTCATGCTTTGAACATCATATTTAGAGTCTAGAGCTTGGTGGTGGTGGTGGGATTGGGTTACAACATAATGGGATAGCAGTGTAAAGTTAGAGCAAAATGAGGATAATTCTAGAAATAAAATTATTTTTGTTTTGGGATTTGTAACATGTTGGCTCTGAGTCTCAAGCTGATAGTAATTTTTTTTTTTTTACTAGAAAACCAACTTAATGTGAATTTACCCTATTTGTCCCTACCTCTAAATGAATGCATGTTATGCTAAAGGGCACTGAAAGTAATGTTGCAAGTTCTGTTTGTTACCTGTTTGACTACAAATAAACATGACCTTTTTTATGTTTGATCCATTCAAGTTTTGAATCATTTAAACAATTCCATATTGAAAATTGTTATGAGATTGCCCCCAGAAGTGATATCACCTTTCGTCAATTACGATATTAATAACCCAATTCAGCTGATCTCATACCAATTCCTTGAACCATGCCCAAGACCTTGATTTTCATTAGGAAGCCTTCAACATTTTTTTTTTTTGGATATAATGGAAGCCTTCAACGATTCAAGTTAGCTAACATCATTATTGTCTGTCGTAGAAATCGATGAGCATGCGAGCTAGGAAAGTTGTTATTTTATGAAAAAAAAAAGAAAGAGAGAGAAAGGGTTTGATAACAATCTAGCTAACACTGAGAACTAAACTATTTCACTTCTCCACGGACCAACAATTGATCAGAACTTATACAATGCTGGAATGAATTATACATCAGCCACATTCACCACAGACATGTTCAATTTACTTCTTACCTCGACCTTTGTAATGATTTTCCTGTTTATATAATTGACTTCTTTGTTTAGTATTTTATTGAACCACTTAATTTGTTTCTCACACCTATATGGGTTTTGTGTCACTGTATGATACTTTATACATGTGGGTTAGTTCATGGTAATGACAATTCAATCAGTGGTGAGTGATTTAAAGGATCGAGAAAGTGAACATAAGGAAAACAAGAAGCATGCTAAGGTGGTTGGAAATTAGGTGAAAGTTGGGGGAGCAATGCTAATGACCCTAATTGAAGGCCCCTCCATAGATTTGCCATTAAAAAAAAAAAAAAGCCAAGATGGAATAGAAGCCAATGTCCATCTACAACCTCTTAAAGAAGTCTTATGAACAAATCCAGTTGCTTCAACTGGGTTGGCTGTCATTTTGCAAGTAATTAGCAATCTCTCCCCCGACATACCACCCATACATTGATCATCAACAACCAATCTTAATTAAATTTTCAGTTTTTTTTCCTCCTTTTCTTGTGATGTACTAGGCAACACATCAAAGGTATACCCAGGTGAGCTCTCTCTTACTGTTTGGATATATTTGATCGCCACGAATGAGGGCACCTTTGTTACCCATAAAGAGAAGGCCACATCCATAATGTTTTAGAATAATATTTTGAATGGAAAACTACTGTATTATTATTTTTTGAAGCCAGGTTTGTAGCAACACTTCTTGATTACTTGTATATAACAAGTTTTACTTTACAGTAGTCTTCAGCTCAAATTGGTAGAGTTGTTGGAACATGATCATGTTTGAAACATGTTCCTAGGGGATGGTGGTTCGAATCCATCAAGATCCTTTCTTACTTATTGTTCATAACATAGTAAATTAAGCAATTGTCCACATGAAATAATATCATTCATGATGTGTTCAATAATGGACAAAGCCTAATACCTAAATCAAGTTGATTCTATGATGTTCTTTAGTATGCAAAATGGGTTTTTTGACCTTTTTTTTTTTATTATTATTAGAATGCCTTAGTTGGGTTGCATACCTTATTTGATCAAGCATGCTCTCTACTTTTGTTCAACAATATGATTTGACTTTGGATTCATTTACACTTCCTTAAACATAGAAGTTCTTTAGTTGAAAATACCAAACATATTTGAAACCCTTCCCAAAAGTCATAGTTAATGCTTCCAAGCTAAGTATCACCCTCGTTGAATTTTTACATATCATTTACATTGTCACACTATTGTAGAGATTAACATAAAAAAAAAAAATTGCCTTTTCAGATTCCATGCCGTCCCAACATGTTGTGTATCAATATTTAGTTTACTCACAAATCAATGAGGACATATATTTAGTTAGATGACTACATGTAGTATAGATCAAAGCATATGCATATCTCTCTCTCTCTCTCTCTCTCTATCTCTCTCTCTCTCTCTCTCTCTCTCTCACACACACACACACACACACACCATACAAAAGCCACATGTGCAAATGCACGTGTGTTTTTACTAGTATATATATATATATATATGATGGAAAGGCCTCACATTGGTTGACTTGCTAGCTCCAGAAAACCTCTTCCCATATATTATCCAAGAAATAAAACATTGTAGCAAAAGACTTGTGTATGTATATATACCCTAGAGAGGAGAGAGAAAGAAAGAACACTAGTTGAATGAGTTTAGGACTGATGAGTGAGACTAATAAACTGAATCCAATAGCCTACAGCCCTAAGTTCCCTGGCACCGTTATCCACACCCCCACACTATATCAAAAAAAAAAATCCACACCTCTACATTATTCCACGAGGTGTAAGACTATAAGAGCATTGGGAATAGGTAACTTTGTGCGAATCAGGACCACTTTCATGTAGAAAAGCAATTCCAAAATATGAGAACCTGCTTCAATATCAATAATGGAAAATAGGATTATAACACTTGTCCTCACTTTTCTTATTGATACAAATATACTGTGAAACCCAATATGGAAAATTTACAAAAATATCCACTTTTGTTACATATGGAATTAAAGACATCGTATAATTACACTTCATGTATCCTATGTGTTTGCAGAATCATCTGATTGTATTGGTCAGCATTCAACACATTTCCTTTTTGTTTTCACCCCTCCACACTTTTATAGCGGCTGAAAAATTAGATGGGTGTTGAATCCTAACTTATAAAATTAGAGCAGCGGATCCAATCTCACGTACTCCCTTCCTGTTCGTTAGAAAGAAGACGGCTCCCGGGAAAATCACATCACCTGCTCCAGTCCAGGTTGTCCCTTACAGTGAGGACCCTGCAATCTCAACATCCTTGATTATGTCGAGGAGTGTGGTTGCACTGGTGCATTTCACTGGAACCTGGAGGCAGAAACAGGGAGGCAATGGAGACCAGCGGGTCTTGGAAAATGCCAAATCAAAGATTCCCTCTCAGCTAGGGTTTCTTTGCCTTATTTTAATAACTGCCCCAAATTTTTATTCAACGAGATGCAATGCAATTCGGCTGTCCTAGTCTTGATGGCTCGCCATAGGTCTTAGGCTCCCCTGAACACGTCGATGTGAGAGCTGGCTGATGTTTCTTCCTCTCCCGGTGCTGCATTTTAGAGAAATGTCAATATCATTTTAGGGATGTGTTCATGTATGTCGTTGGGCAGAGTCATGGTTTTAGTTAACTGTGTAATCGACACTCAGGCTATTAGCTCTCTGTCTACCTCAATACTACACTTCCTTTTCTGGTATCAGTAAGGAACTAATTTAAATACTGACCATAGTTTTTGGCAGGAAAGAGCATCACAGAGATTCAGAACTACCTCTGGAAAAAGAGAGAGAGAGAGATTCAGAACCGATGTAGATGCAAAAATCTTTGTTTTCTAAATTGTTCCTTTGTTTGTAGTTATTTCTTCTGTCCTACTAAGTTCTCTTCTTGGTCGAAACAAGATAAAGATAAGAACAAAATAGGATCTTCAGGATTTGACCGCTGTTTTAATTATCTTCCGTTCTAGTAGGCACCTTAAACATGTTCTTCATTTCATGTTTACAACATAAATCTAGTTTGAGTGAACCCAAATAGTGTGACCCTTAGAATTTTGAGAGTCAATATATGGGACCCTTCAAAGTTTGAGGACTTGATGAACCCTTCTGTTTATAGTTCTTTTTGCAGGGATTACAAGGCAACCTGACAAGCAGGCTTTTAATTTTTTGGAGGGGGTATTTCGTGGGAGTCCTTTATTATTTCTGCTAAAATCAAAGAACTCCTAGAACTCTTTGTGGGCTTTCCAACTTTGTGTGTGTTTTAATTATCAACAGATAAATTTATTGTTTTAGTAGAAAATCTAAAGCCAGTTAGTATGGCTACAACCTCAAAGACAATTGTTTGGTTTAGGAGGGATCTCAGGATTGATGCCAATCCTGCCTTAGCTGCGGCTGCTATGGATAGGTTTGTCCTTCCTGTTTATATATGGTGTCCTGCAGAAGAAGGCAGATTCTATCCTGGCCGAGCTTCAAGGTGGTGGCTGAAGAGGTCTCTTGCCCCCTTGGACCGCTCCTTGAGGTCTCTGGGGGCTGCACTTGTGTTTATCAGAGCTGAAAATACTCTTGCAACTCTATTGCAGTGTGTCCATGTCACAGGGGCAACAAAAATAGTATACAACCATCTTTATGGTATGCTTTCATATCAGGTTCTAAACTTTAGTTTATGTCTCTCTATGTCCCTGTCTCTTATACTCTTTAGCAAACAACATTCTTTCTATTTACTTACAGGTCTTTCTTAATGTAAATTTTTTTTTTTTCTCTCGTGTTTGGAAGATGGAAAATGATAACTTCTTCCATTCTACAATACCTTTCTTTCTCCATGTCTTTTAAAGCATATCATGCATATGATCAGATGTATTTGATCGACAACCATCCAAATGACAAATAAATCCCCATGAGGTTTCCTACCTTAAAAAAGCACTGTATAGTCTAGGCTTGGTTTTGATGATCCTTCCTTAAGTTGAATGTCAATAAATCCCTGATTTTTTGCCTCACGAACTCTAATATCCCAAGTAAAATTATCTTCTGTTCTTAAAATTATGTTACCCTACAACTATGTACTTGCATTTTTATATCGTAATTTTCTTAATGACTAGAACTTTATAAGACAGGGAAAAGTTGTTAAAATTTTTTATAGAAGTATGAAGTACAAAATTGTCTTTTCTCTACGCCAGCTAGTAGACGGAATTAATTTTGAACTACCTTTTTTTTTTTACTGTTCCCTCTTTAGATCCTATTTCACTTCCCCGAGATCTTAACATAAAACAAAAGCTAGTGGAAATGGGAATCAGTGTGCAAAGCTTTGATGGAGATTTGTTGCACAATCCATGGGAAGTTCATGATGAAGCAGGACAGGCTTATACAACATTTGATGCATATTGGGATCAATGCTTAGGCATGCCAATCGAGAGTAGCATGGTTCTTCCTCCATGGCAATTGCTTCCAGCCACAGGTATGTTTTTAGATATTTAGTCATATTGAAAGATATTCTCTGAATTATTGATTTGAGCAATGAGGTACTAAATGATGTGCCTTTAGAAAAATGAAAATATCGCATACAAGTGGAATAGAAAGATGAAGTTGGTTCTAGTTGGGCACTTTGCCCTCTTGTTTCTCAGAATGAACCTTGTTATTAGCACAATAGAAGGGTACTGCATATTTATGAACATATGTTCACTAGTAATTTAACATCAGGTCTTGATGTCGATTGTTTAAAATCAATTAATTGCTGTCCATTTGTGAAACTTACGCACAATAAAGGTGCTCATTTTGAGTGCCATTACCATGTTGTTTTTCTTTCACAGGAATAACTGTAAGGTGTTCAATTGAAGAGCTGGGTCTTGAAGATGCATCAGAAAGATCTAGCAATATTTATCTGGAAAAATTATGGTTCCCTGGTTGTAGCAACGCTGATGAGAATCTTACCCAATTCTTGGAAAATGACCTGGTCAACTATTCCAGGAATAGGATGAATGTGGGGGAAATCTCCACTTCTCTGCTATCACCTCACCTTCATTTTGGAGAATTGAGTGTGAGAAAGGTCTCTATCATGTTCGGATGAAGCAGATACAGTGGGCAATGAGTGGGAACTTAAAAGGGTAAGAGAGTGCAAATCAATTCCTCAGGGCCATTGGATTTAGAGAATACTCCCGTTACCTTTGCTTCAACTTCCCATCTACTCATGAGAGACCAGTACTAGAAAACTTGGTACATTTTCCATGGCGTGCTGACCAGGATCATTTTAAGGCTTGGAAAGAGTGACAGACTGGTTACCCCTTAGTGGATGCTGGAATGAGAGTGCTTTGGGCTACAGGATGGGTGCATAACAAGATTAGAGTGATTGTTTCAAGTTTCTTAGTGAAGGTCCTACAGCTTCCGTGGACATGGGGGGTTGAAGTACTTCTGGGAGACCTTGTTGGATGCTGATCTAGAAAGTGATATCCTCGGTTGGCAGTATATCTTTGGGAGCATACCTGATGGTCTTCAACTCAACCATCTAGACAGCCCTGAGGTACACACTCCTATTTACTGGGTTTTCAAATCCGCCATTAATGGATCTCCCCCGTGTATTTTTTTGTTTAACTACTTTTCCAAACAATGGCTTATCAATATTTGCTGGTACTTAAATTTTCGACTTATGAAAGCCTACATGGCTTATACATAACACATCTACTGGAGAAGCTGGGATCTATCTGTGCTGTGCACTGATTTGGTGTCAAATAAGCTGTCTGATTTGCATTTGTGAGAAAAGATCAATTTTGTTTATTAAGCGAAAAAGAAAATATATAGCAAACATAGCATATTTTCATTGTTGATGAAAGTATGAAACTAATATCTAATTCTTGTGGTGACTAAAATTTGTCTTTAGGATGGTTTTCCTTAGACGGAAGACTACACTTTGTTTCCGCTTCTGTCTCCAACTTATTTTATTTCTTCTATTATTGGCATTAGGTTGAAGGCAAAAAATACGATCCAGAGGGAGATTATGTAAGAAACATGCTTCCGCATTTGGCACGAAGACCAACTGAATGGATCCATTGTCCTTGGGTTGCTCCCTTACCTGTGCTTAGAACTGCAGGGGTGGAGTTTGGAGTAAACTAGCCGAAGCCTGTCATTGACATAGAAGTGGCAAGACTACGCCTAAATAAGGCAGTATCTGTCGTGTTAGAATCAGAAGCAGCTGCAAGAGATGCAAATGCAAAGAGGGTGGTGGAGCAATTTTCTGTCAGGATCTCCAACAAAAATGAGAATTTGGCAAATGGAGGGATTGTTTTGAAGGAAAGAATTCCATACAATGCTAATGTGTCTCTTAATCAAAGTGTCTCCAATTTATTCGAGTACAATGTCAAGCACAAAGCTGTGGAAATGACAACGGATGAGGAGTCGAGCACTACAGTTGGATCTTCTGAAATCTCTAAGAAGAAATGCATTGGGAATCAATTTTCTGCTCCAGTCAATTTGCCCATTATGAAGAAGAAAAAATATTCAAACACTTTGTGAACCTTACTACCCAAGCCCATTGTTAAGAATTATAGCAAAGAGAAATGATGACGATGAATGACAATATGAGATGGGAGGAGAGATAAAAACTATTGAGTCTAGTTTCACCAAGATGTCCCATTCAGGTGGAGAAAAACTATCTCGGGTTCAGGAAGAGGATATCAACACCCAGAACTGTGAAGTTGGACTAGCCCTAACAGTAATGGCTGGTTTTGATTCAGGTTCAAAATGTATTTCACATATAAGCTACACTTGTTTTCTTGTAAAAAAAGGTGGAAAGTGAAATTTTCCTGTAAAATAGGATTTCCTGAGTATTAAAACATAAAAATACCAACAAAAAAGAAAAAAAAATTGAGAAAATGGGAAAATTTTCATATAAAAGTAATAAAACATCATTTGCATGAAAAATTCTAAAAACAAAACAAACAGGATAACGAAAGAACATATCAGGTCTCACTGAAGTTCAGAATGAACAATTTGAAACTCAAGCACACATTGTAGGATGGTTAATTCCCTTAATAGATACCAACATTCACACATTCACCAATGAACAGTTACAAACTATCGAGAGAGAAAGAGATTGTGATTGGCATCAAGGAAGTGTTTCAATGTTTGTTTCTCCAGACAGGTGGTAGCACATGAAATGTACGGTCAGGTGAACATACATGTAAAAGATATAAACTTATCACAAATCAACCAAGAGAATGTGTTTGTAAATTTATAACTAACTATTTGCAAGTTTTTTATTTTTGGGTAAAAACTATTTTAAAATTAGAGTTCATAAAATAATGAACACATCACTACCCACAAGCACCAGTGGTCTAGTGGTAGAATAGTACCCTGCCACGGTACAGACCCGGGTTCGATTCCCGGCTGGTGCATTATCTTATTTTTAACTCCAAAAATATTTTGCATCGCTCGCAAGACTCGGCAGCAGACTATAAATTCCTAAAGGTTCCCCTCATTTGCAGTCTCTCGTGTCGCAGGTCTCGTCTTCTATAATGGCGATTTCTACCAACGATTACATTCAAGGTACAGAATCAAAGAATCTCCTTTTAAGTTTTCTTTTGCCCATGGGAAGTTTTCTCTAGGTATTGAATTTATATCAGTTATTTTTAGTAAGTTTGATCCGTCTCTTGTTCTCAGAGAATGGTGGAAGTGATTCAGATTCCAATTGCACTGACGATCCTCCCGATTACTATCAGCCGATCTCGGCAGTTGACGATCAAGAAGACGTTTCCGATCAAGAGAACTCAACTGATGATAAAGGAGACCATGACCCTGGAACTAGCCATTTCGATTCCTTCCGTCCTGGAAACCCTAATATCGACCAATTCTCCAATGGTTTTGTCAATGTCCACCGGGCTGAGAACGGGATTGCGGCTCTACAACTGAACGGAGACGCACATGGGAGCGATGATGATGAAGAAGAAGAAGAGAGGATGACAGAGGCTTCTGATTCGGAGATAGCGAGGGCTTTCAGGGAAGACGAGAGCCGCCGAAACGCTCCCGTGACGCCAGAGAACGCAATGAGGATCATGGACGCCATGCGTGGAGTCTCTTTCGGAGGTGTAACACCCGATTGGGCAAGTCAGGTCCCTGAAGATCGGTGGGTTGATCAGCTTCGGAGGTTAAGACAACCACCCTCCACCACTGCCACCACCACTGGAACAACCCAAAACTAAGAACCATAAGATCATCTTTCTTTTTCTTCTAAGGTCGACTTTGTATTATTCAGTTCTTTACTTATGGTATTATCATGTATACATTTCCAAAACAAAAACGGGAATTCTTCTTCGCTGTTGCTGCATATTTTTTCTCTGTTTGGTTCTTGAAGATTCGTACCTTGGGTTGTATTTTTCTTTCCTTTATCCGATACATATCGGCCTTAACCGATACGAGACCAATCCCAATTTCATTTCATAGCAGTGGGTAAAGCCATAAAAGCCTAATTGATGTCAGAGAAGAAATAGCCGTTAAGAAAAAAAAAAAAAATACAATTTCTTGAGGCCAAAATAGTTGGCTTAGATATGGAAGATACCAGAAACAAAGTCAATGTCAAATGAAGAAGGTACTTGTAATTACAGAATACA
This sequence comes from Macadamia integrifolia, assembly GCF_013358625.1. Taxonomy (NCBI): domain Eukaryota; kingdom Viridiplantae; phylum Streptophyta; class Magnoliopsida; order Proteales; family Proteaceae; genus Macadamia; species Macadamia integrifolia. The sequence goes on along the minus strand of NC_056564.1, from coordinate 6,716,548 downwards.
GCCTGAATGGAAGTAACAGAGTGATGCAATAAACTGAGTATTATAGCAGATAGGTAGAATCCATGAGGATTCTCACATATTTAAAACTTGTCAACGATCACTCCATCTCTAAGAACCTCATAAGCTTCTCTACTCCTAGATTTCTTCATTCCAGCAGTGAAATTAATCTTGGAACCTTCAGTAGAAACGGTGGTTACTTTTACCCAAATCATCACCTTTGTCTTCATCCCCTCAACATCAACCAGTTTCCCTTTCTCCAAGTACCCAGTCACAGTGGTGGTGAACCGCAGCACCGATGAGTCCTTGTACCCAACCTCACAAACAGAGGGTACATACACAGTCAACTTCCCTGTGTCTTCATTAAACTCGTAGTTGGTGGCATCACGAGGGAAAATTCCTATTGCCATGTCATATTCACGCAACAGGTCTGGTAATGGCTTTTGCATTTTCCCTGCAAAAACATCAAAAAATCTGGTGAACTGAGGGAAAGGGAAAGATGTAGTTCCATTCCTATTCAATGACATTTTGTAATTTTAAATTTAAGACTTCAATCAAGGGGTTTTCCACCAAGTTGTCTCAGACCCTTTTTTAAGGAAGTTTATTTTCAAAGGGCAGTTATCCACAAGGATAAGGGCAGTGCAGACAAGGAGTCAAGGACACTGTTCATGCAGCCAACGAAAAGTTCCCTTATCTGAGGACCATCTGGATTTGCTACTTCATCCGCCCAAGTGACTAAAAAGATGACAACGAGTCTCAAAAAGGAGTATGTTCCATCCAGACCAAGCCTGTGTTCAGTTATCATATCCATGCGTGCTTCACATGAATTCAGGCTAGGTACAAAACAACATAAACCAAGGGAAAAGGGGGATCTTCATGACATTTGTAAAGGAAAAAAGGAAAAAAGGGAGAGGGGAAGAGGAACAGAAAGTTAAAAGGAAGACTGGAGAAGGTAAACACACCTTTGATTTTATTAACCAACCATTTGGCTCCACCTTCAATGCTGCTTGACAGTGACTTTTACATAGGAAGAAAATGTCAGTATCTTTCCCAAAGAAATTTATTGAACAGCAAACAATACTTAACGGATGGATGCAAGAACAAAGCCAGAGTATGATCAAACGAATGACCAGAAATCTTACTGGGTGGATATGGTAGTATTTCCTGATCTATTTCTTCATCACGTGACAGCAATAATGTCACTTAAAAAATTTATTGGTGGTCAATCAGTATAGACCCTTTGAATTGGTCATATGTCATGTTTCATAGTTCCCAGCTCTTGTTGTAATTGTACAATTAGCATTCTGTCCTTTTCTAATAAAATTTGTTACTTATCAAGGAAAAAGGCATCCACAAGATGAACAAGAATATCAGACTATTTGTGGGAAATTCATAAGAAACTAAACTAGGTAAATGGAAAAGTAGTATATTGCTGAAGGAATTTGGTCCGCAGTTGCAACAGAAAACCTAGTGAATGTTTAGAAAGTCAAAATGAAATCTACCATCTAGGAATAATATAGATATCTCAAGGGATCAATAAAGGATGAATACCAATTGCTTACAAAAAATACAGCGTTCCTCGCCCTTTGAGAAGATTCAGTTCTTCATTTAAAGTATGAAAAAATAATTCAGTCCCATAGATGGATTTCAGAAGTTTAAGCCAGCTCTTGCTTTTCAGTCTGCAGACTTCAAGCTGTTTCATTTGGCTTTTTCTCTTCCACTGAGTCGTCATCTAAGAACATCAGTCTTGAGATCATATGAACAAGTCAACTTCAAAGCATGCACCCAATGACAGAATTAAAACAAAATGAAGCACGCTTGCAGTCTTCAACTAGGATGTGAGCCCTACTAATTCCATTTTGCAGTGCAAACGTCCACTTTGGGGAGAAAATGAAACAAAATCCCTTAGTTTCCTGCCCTATCTGAGCTCATCCCCTCCAGCAAACGACAAACAAATTATAACCACAAAGCTCAGATTCTAATAAAGTGAACGATTAAGTGAAACCATGTACTACAGGTGAGTTTCCTTCTTTGTATGCGAGTACGAATTCATTTCTTCCTAATTCCACAAATGACAAGTGACCTAAGCACCCAACAAGCAACCTGATGCCATAGCAACTTTGATTGCCAAATGTGCTTACTGTCTCTTTAGCCGCTTTCAACCCAGATAGTTTTCTTAAATTACCTAACCAAAATCAACCCCCCTCTAATGCAGGAGCAGATTACAAGTAATTAACTCCGTAGTTTATAGCCCCAAACGCAAAATAACCCCTCCAACAAGATACTCAATTATAAGAGAATAAAACCCAAGGATAAGATGCAGTAAATACCCAGCAGGTACAGCAGTAAACAGAACCCCAAAACAGTAGCAGATCACACCCAAAAATCAGACCAAAAAGTAGGAGAGAGAAACCTGCGATTGGGGTTCAAGGAGAGAGGGGCGGCTGGCTCAAAACAGCTCCAATGGGGCTGCAACTTGGATCAAGTGTAAGTCCTGTTGTGGCAACAAAAACCTAAAAAGTTGAACTGGTTCTGATGGCTGGTTGAAAATATCCACAGAATCTTGATTTGAGCCCTTGGAGAGAGAAAGCATAAAGAAAACTTGATAACTGCTGCTGGCCTTGATGCTTGCTGCTGTAACAGGGACTGAAGGTCCCTCTTGTAGCTTGGAACAACCTTTGAATAGGCCTTGCTGATCAGATAATAGCAAAGGGAAAAGAAGGAGATCGACCCCTCTCCTAGTGGAACTAGGATTGCTTGATCGATTCTGAATTTCTGGAACTTCTGGGCAGAATCAATACAATAAGGGCCCGTTTGGTATCGTTCTAAAAAAACGTTTCTGGAGTTTTTTCGTTCTATTGGAACGAAAAAACGGAATCTTCTGTTTGGTGCACTTATGGTCCGTTTCTGTTTTTTTGGAACAAAAAGTGAAAAAAAAAACTGAAAAAACGAGATTGGACGGAACTCCAAAATGGAGTTCCGTCTTCCCAGTTTCGTTCCATTTTACAAAAAAAAAAAAAAAAAAAATTCCCGATAAAAAACTGAAATTTTGAAACACCATTTTTTCGTTTAAAAACTGTGTTTTGACATAGAAACTGAAATTTTCGTTTTTTACACGAAACGGCGTTTTTGGAACAGAAACGATACCAAACAGGCCCTAATAGTAGCCGCAAATAGCAATTGATTAATGGTGATTGAATATAGGGTTAGAAGAGAGAAGAAACAAGATAAAGTGGGGGAGAGGTGGCTGTCTCGGCCAGGGCTTCTCACCCACAACTATCTCAGCAATTCTAAGCAAATCTCTGCAACTTTTATTAATTCAAATCTGAAATTATGAGTACATAAGCTTCTCTATTTATAGAGGGCAGAATAGCAATCGAACTACTACTAGGAGCTAGTTCCCCTATAGGACAAGACACTCCTACTACAACTAGGAATTCAAAATTGGACTAGGAATAATAAACCTATGTGGAAAACAAATAGAGTCCTAAGACAATTTGGAATCGACATACCACTTACTCAACTCGATAGGCCCAATTGCTCACTAATTAATTAAAAACAACCACTAATTATTCCCCTAGCCGATGGGCCCAATTGGCCCTTATTTGTACTTAGCCACTCAGGTGGACTAAGTAGGGGTTCGGCTGGCTTCTTGGCTAGCTACTCAAGTGGACTAAGGCTAGACCCTTCTCCCTCTCATATTTCCTTCCATAATGTGCATCTACATCACCCTCACACCCCCCCCCCCAAAAAAAATCCATAAAACCAAAAAACCAAATTTTTTTTTCAAAGAGGCAGCCAGCACAGATTCTCCCCGAAGCATTTTATCCTAGAGGAATTGTTTCCAGCTAATCAAGTAATTATCTAATCAGCATCTGATTATGGTGGTTCAATCATCATTGCTAATACCACTCTCATTTTCATACCCCTACCCCCTCAGGTTACATGTTTCTGTCATATTGTCATACTACAAGTAATGGGGTGTTCTAATCACAAGCAATTAGGATTAGAAAACCTCAACTACATCCAGGATAGCAGAGATTAGGCACTCAAAATAGAAACCAGAAGTTAACAACTTCCCAACTATAAATTCCCAGAATAGTAGCCAAATTTGGAACTTTCAGAATAGGAAATGAAATAGGAACTAGAACCATAACTAGAAACTAATAGAGAAAGCTCAGAAAATATCAATTAAACCATGTAATAGCAAGTGAAAACAATTGGAAAGTGGGGAATGGAATTAGTAACTGGTGAGACAAAATAGTGAGTGTAAAAAAAAGAAACTAGCATGACAGTATTAGAAACCAAGCCAAGATGGTGATGCAGCAGGTTTTCTAGAAGGTTGTGTATAATCCACCTGTTAGAATACTGTCATGGAGGAACATGCAAGCCCATCAAACTTTCCAGGCACAAAAAATAACAAGCACATAAACCACCTGAAGTTTCCTTTCTTCAGTATACTCCATAAAAGAGGGTTGTCGGTTTTTAAACCTACTCCAAATGGCGTTTTAAGGAGATTCAATATGAAGTTTTGGTAGCCTTTATCACATCATCCCTTTGGGACAAAGGGAAGAGGATCACAATATGGAAAGATGTAGATCACAAACCTTAACAATAAATAAGCTAAAGTGATACAACTGGACCAGACATTTAGGTTGTGTGCAATAAGCTAAGAATAACCACCATGGCCACAACTCTCAATGCACATATTCAAGGACATGAGCAGCCACTTTCTCCTTAGGGCCAACAATTGGGAATAGACTCGGGTGTTTTGATGATTCAAGCATACACAAGTTTCATTCATTACTTATTCCATAATAGCTGTGCCATCAATGGAAGTCCATGCTCCATAAACCCATTACCAGAATTTCATCTAATCTTAAAGGAATGAATTCGCAGATTATCTGGTATATGTATTCTGGGTAACAATATTATAAAAGGGGAGAGATTCATTTTATTTGGAATTTTGAGTATCCTACCGCATCATTATTATTGAGCTGGGGCATAACTTATATCTCTGACAAGCTTTTAAACAGATCTTCCCTCCCATTAACAAAAAACTCCCCATGTATTTCACCATAAAACAAAATTTTCTTATGAAACCAGTGAATAACATTAGTGGAATTATAACAGGATCAGGCCCCCAGCTAGGGCTTCTCCCGAACTAAATTTCCGGCATTTGGCCAATCAATTAAGTTCAGTCAAACAACGATTCCTGAATCCGTGCTTTAATTCTGTAGTCACAGGTGATAGAAGCCTAGAAGGAACCACATTGAACAATCAAAGAAATAAATCGAATTGAAAAATTAAACAGGGGAATTAAGAACAATAAGAACGATTACAGATAAATTATATGAACTCCAGCCTATGGGTTGGAAACCCTATGTGGGAAAAGGGAAAGAGAGAGAGAGAGAGAGAGACAGAGAGAGACAGACATACGTTGAGGTCATCGCCGACGGAGTCGATCTCCTTGTTGGCTCTCTTGCTGAACCAGTAGGATCCCACCTTGTTGAGGACCTGATCCATCAATCCGGTCGGAGTCGTTCTCTGGAGATTAAACGAACCGCTGCTCCTCCTCCTCCGCCTTTCACCTTCCTAGTGTCCTTCGGGATTTTCAAATTAATTAAATAATGCAACTTCTTGGGTCCGCCCCCCACACAAGGATCACGCCCACCCTGACACCCCCTCTCTCTCGCGGAGTAATTTCGCTTTAATTTTTACTGCCATTTCTGCTCCCTTCTATGAGGCCTGTTTGTGGGTAAGTTTTCTCGTATTAAAAAAAAAAAAAAAAAGTGTGTGTGGGTAAGAAAGAAAATATAAATAAAAAAACACACGTTTAACAAAAAAAAAAAAAAAAGGCAAGAAATAGAGTGAGAGAGAATTATGCGTAATTTATGTAGAAAGAAATCAAAGAATCATGTTGAAGTCAAACTCAGCATCCTTTGTTCACTATTTTTTATTTAATTATATTTAAATTTTGTGGAACACACATTAAATTCCTTCCCACATATATATATATATATATATTGATATGAAAACAAAAATTCTATATTCCACCTATTTCATAGTTTTGCACGCTCTGTTTGCTTTCATTCAAAAATAGAAACTACCCTAAAATTTAAATTATTCTTGTGAAAATTCTTGCATGGTGGTTTGGTTACTATAGACTATAGTATTCCTTGTAGGTCTATAATCTATATCAATTAATGATATTTGTGTTTTTGTAAGATTGAAAAAGAAATTTGACATTTATTTCTATTTTGCAATAGTTTAAAAAAAATATAAGAAATAGGAATATTGGGGCTAAGACCCGAGTACCTCCAAGCATCTTTCTTGTTAATATCTTGTGTAATCTCTTATTTTTCCATACCTTTTTTTTATACAAGATAAATCTTTCTTTATTTTCGTAATTTTCATCTTCTGTTCGTTTTTTGTGGATTGCTATAAACCAATATTTGTTTTCCCATTGCAAATCTTATATTAATATTATTTTTGAGAAACATTATTGTTGGATTTTTTTGCTTGAATATTTTTAGTTTCCCATGTAATATGGATAAGACTTAATTGTATTTTTCTACTTTGTCAATGACTAACTATCTTGAGTTTGCTAAACGATTATGTTATTATCATATGTGATGAAGTAAGTTTATGGCTCGTTTAATTTTGTTATGTTGTTTCTGTGTATATAATTATGAACATTAGAAAGCTACTTTCGGTTTATGAGATAAATGATTTTTTGAATTGTAAAAAGGTGTTTGATTTTTTTGTTTCCCAAAACATTTTTAATAGTGTAGTCGGGTTCAAGACACGAGTGAATGCACAATGTTGTAATTATGCAACTCATGAATTAAGGCATGATATTGGAGTTGTAGGTATACTTTGTGGATATGAGCTTCAAAATGATGAATGCAATTCGAAACTCTGAGCTTCGCATAATCAGGTTGAAGTCGCCACTTATAAATAGTGAGAAGTTTTAACAATCGATTAGGGTTGGAGTAGGTCAAGTGAAGTATCGAGCTTTTTCACAATTTTTGTCCCTCCCACTTATTTTTATCTCCCCCCAATTTGTTTATAGAAAAAAAAAATAAATAAAAAGTCTGACTTGTTTTATCCATTATTGTTTCTAGACACGAAAATAGGCATAAATCTATATTCCTATTTCGAAAAAAACAAGTGAAATGAAAGAAAAATCAAATGTTTTTTTACGTGTTTTTTCCATTTTTTAGTACATAAAATAAAAAACACGTTTCTAAAAACAAAATCAAACGGACCCTTAGTAAAGAGATTGCAGAAGCAGAATAAGTTTATGTGTTATTCACAATAATAGTTTTATTATTGATTGTGCAAATTTTGGTTATACAGAAAACCACACGAGACTGACGTAAGAGGATTGATTGAAGAAATCAGACTGTTGGAACATTTGGACTGATTGGCCATGAGAGTTTTTACCGATTTGTAGGATATAAAAATCCCTTTTGAGAAAATACCCATCCCGCCTCTCATGGTCTCTCCTTCCTCTCTATCTCTTTCTCTCTCTACGCACGATCTCTTATTTCCTTGGATCATGATATTTTTTTTATCAGATATGGGTACCACTAAACGGATATAGATGTGGATTGAATTTGGATTTTTAATCATTCATTTACTCTTTGACTTGTTTAATCCGGATCTTCCTCCCCCTAACGAATATAATTTACTTTTAATCCATATTTTTAAGTTGTTTTAACTATTTTCCTCATTATTTTTAACATGTCTAAATTTAAAAATCTTTAAAACCATCAATTGATTATTTAATTAGATTAGACAATTATTTTTTGAATAATTCAGATTTTGATCTAGATACCTTTTAACCCAATATAAATACCTCTAAATAGATACAAATATGAATACGAATACAGATCTTGATTTGAATAGATTATTACATCCCTCTCCATTTGGTGGACATGTAGGTACCAAAGAAGAAGAACGCCAGCATGCCAATCCCTTGACCCTTCTTTATGACCCATTTTTTTATTTGCCCTAGAAACGGTTACCAGTTGGTTCAAATCGGGATCTGACCCGTTACGTCTAAATTCATAAATTGGACCCGGTACAAAACACGTATATTTCATAGACGGTCGTTTCTGTATGCGAAAGCGGGAATAAAAATCCGAAAGTGGAATCATCCTGCGACTCTCAGAACGTTCTCCGGCGAAAACTCTCTCGTACGCAGAAGGCGAAATCTGCTAGACCTACAAGGGATCATGTCGAGAGAGAGGATCAAAAAAGGAGTATTGCCTCCGGCACAGGAGGTTCGAATCAGTTAAACTTGCAAGTTCTTACTTCCTTTTAGTTGTTTGATTAGATTGTTTCGATGATTACAATAGGTTTGAGTGCCATTGTGAATTAGTATCAATTGATCTGTTTGTCGATGTTCTTCATTATTGATTCACGAATTTTAGGTTAATAAAATACGAACATCAGGTGAAGATATTGAAGCATGAATGTCAAAGAGATCAATTAATGAATGTATGGATCGCCAGAATTTTATATTTAACTTTGCAAAATTAAAGCATGAAGGAGAACGAATTAGGTTAAATCGGGGTCATTTTAGCTTATTTTCTTTACTGAATACAACTTTACGCCATTAGGAACCAAATTTCCAAATAATATGTTTTAAATATAACTACAAAAGAAAATTCCTCTCTCGCAACAGGACGAGTTGAATAAATCTTATTATCTTCCATTAGGTATCATCTTCTTTTTCCCGTTTTCCTTATATGTCCAAGTGCTATGCAAAATCTGGTCCTGTTAGTCTTGTTGCTGGAATGTAGATAGACATCTTTCTTATGTCTGAGCGTCTAGAGATTTGAATTTTTATTCTTCATGGTATATTTTCCGTAGGTCTTGGTAGGCATCATTGAGTTAATGAGGGAATTTGACAGGACAGTTTGTTACATGGCAGTTTTAGATTCTTACTGGATTGCACTATTTTTGTTGGTAACAAATACAGACCATAGAGAAGTTGGAGAAAGTTGTAAATGATGGTAACTACTATGGAGCTCAACAGATGTACAAGACCTTTACAACAAGGTAAAAGCATCATCATTTTTCGAGTTTTATTATGGTAGGTAGTCTATTTTGTCAGTTGGAATTTTGTGTCATGGGCGTGCCAGAATAAAACTCTTTTCGAATGGGTGAGTGTGCACCCCATCTTTATGTTTGGTTTGCTGCTTGTTATTAGTGTAATTTTTCATTGTTTTGGCCAATGAATATTTCCTGTATTTTAAAAAAATTTGGAGCACCAATGTGTATCTTTCCTTTACTTAATCACAATGCAAAATTTGGGGTTTGTGATCTTAAAGTAAATGTTATCCATATGAGATTTTCATTTATATGTGGTCCATACATAATACTGTTTATTGTCAGACTACTGCTTTTCGTGTACCCGCTTGCAAGTAATGTGGTCGACGTATGAAGTAACTAATGTTGTACAACGACATTTTCATGCCTTCTTTACTTCAATTATGTCATGCATGCTGATGAAACCTATATCCTGTTTGATGACAGATACATATCTGCTGAGAGATATGACGAAGCTTTGGATATCCTTCAATCAGGTGCCTGTACCCAACTGAAAAATGGGCAGGTTACTCTTTCTTACATCTCATCTTGAAGTAAAGTTGGCTTATATTCTGTTGGTCCAGCTGTAACCATGCCGCGTAACAATATATCTGTTAATATTATGTGTAATCACATTGAAGCTGGCTCAGGAAACAACTTTGGGATCCATTTAATAATAAAGAACTTGGTGACTTGAGAACTGTATCTTAAAGACTTGGCGCTAAGAAGCGGCAACCTTATATGGTCCATATTGAATTTGGGACTAGTGCTCCTAGCTTTAAATTAATAGTTGTCTTATTTATGTTATCCATTTCAATTTCCTATCGCGTTGATGAACCAATGTATTTAACTTTGGTCAAAAGTGCAGTCTAAATTTTTCTTGAAAGATAAATTTTAGTGGATTAATTGTCTTACTCCATATGGTATTAATGTCCATCTTGTTAGATACTTGGATGTTATATTACATTGATATTCTGATGCATGAAGTATTTTTCAGATTACTTGTGGATCTGAGCTTTCTGTAATGTTTGTGGAGACACTTGTCAAAGGCAAATATCCTTATAATGAAGATAATCTTGGTCAGTTTCTTTTATTGCGTTTACTTTTCTTGCGGTAAAATCAGCACCCTTATTCATTTGCTACATTGTTCTAACATTTACTAGCTTAGTTGTATTGAAGTTTGCCATCATATTCGATATTTAGCAGGTCCTTTCTGAAGATTGTTGCAACTTTCTATCTCTATCTATATCGTAGGTGTTAGGACTATGAGTTTCTACAGAAGTGTATATTTTGTTATATCTTGGAGATGTATTGACGCAGGAAGTAAGATAATCCATTCCCAAATAAAAAGGGAATTTTCCAAAGGTGCCATGGGGAATAGTGGAACAAAATTTGTTTGGATACTATGATCCCACTCTTGATGGCAAGTGAATGCTCCTCTATCTTTTCAAAGTATGTGTTCACAATGGATAGATCATAAGTCACAGAACAATCTAAAATGAAGTCCCTTTCTCATTCCTCTCCAAAACCCTATCTTCCTTTTACACATTCATTGCCTCTATCATCTCTCTCAACATATCCATGTAGATCAAACCCTTTAATAATCTTTTCTCCTTGACTAAAAGTCTAAAACCTTGCACTAATCTATCCATGTGCTCCCAAAATTGTATCTTATTGCTTCCATCCAATCCTACTTGCGGTGCGTTAGCACTAATTATATTGACAACCTCTTTCTCCAACACAAGGTTATAATCCTATCATCAATTCGTTTAACATCCACCATGCCATTCTTTAAATCTTTATATACTACCATTCCCACTCCGCTTCTATTACTTTTATTCCTTATATACCAAAGCTTAAAGTCATCCAGATCCTTAGCTTTTCTACACTTCCATCTAGTCTCTTGAATACAAGCTATGTTAATATATGTTTTCTAAGCATGTGGCTCAGCCACTTATTTGTGATGATGACATGAGCATCCATACCAAACGAGCGCTTTTATTGGTTGAGTTTTATCTTATAATATAAGCATCGTGTTAGATCTGACAAAGTGTTAGTGGACTCCAAGTTTGGAATATGTGACTTGTTTTGTAAATAACATTTTTATATCCATACCTGATCAATATGTTACGTGTCTTGTTTTTCATGATTATAACTGAACCATCTATGTTAGACCGTGTCAGGAGTATATACAAGATGTTTCCACAGATTTCAGTGCCACAACATTTACAACACATGGAGGATGATGATGAGATGCAACAACTCTCCCATGCCTTGGGGGCTGCTAAAACACGTGTAGAGTGTTGTTCATCATTCTTGAAGGCAGCAATTAGGTGAGATATATTGTACTACTCGTTTTCCTGGTTCAAATAGAACGGCTGTTCAAGGTTATATCATGTAGCACTGTTTTATGTGATGGCTTATAGCACAGGTGTTTTGTGAATGTTGCAAGGATTTCTTTCTTTCTTCTTATTCTTCTTTTCCCCCTAAGGTCCAAGTTTCCTAGTTTTTGCCATCTCCCCACCCCCCTGTAACCTTTTTCCAGATCTTTGTTTTTTGGTTAGGTTCTGATGTAAGCCTAACAAGGGGAAATATGGGAAAGCGTTCTGGAAATTTAGGTCTGATGGTTTGGATTAATACAGGATAATAACAAATATCAGATCTAGAATTTCAGACAAGATATTAACTATCAAAATTTTCAATAATTAACTCAATTCCATTAATCGACCGGGGGGGGGGGGGGTTTACATATTTATGGAAAACAAAGATGCTAGTAAGGGCTTTAATAATGCAGGACTCTTTTGACAAACTTGAATGCTTATAAAATTACTGATTCGCCCCAAATAAAAAGAAGAAGAAAATTATGGTTTCTCTCTTTCGTGCACGAACGTGGTTGATGGCAAAGGAACTAGTTGAGAAACAAAATGTTTCTTTATGTTTTTATGGGGCATTTCCTTCAATATAATAGTACCAAAATATCAACTACGTGTATTTTTATCGAAAAAATTCGTATTCTTGTCCATCTGCATTTTGTTATCAAAATGTCCTTTGGAAGCAGGGCTGTCACTGGATCATTCTGCCATGTTGGTTGTAGCACAATGTAGTGATTATGTGCAAGAACATGAAGAATTAATTATCGAGTGGAAGACACATGCATTGTTGTATGTGACCGCTAAGTTTAGTGTTCATGTAAAATACAGAAAGAAGTGGAACATAATGGTGCAGCATAGTGCACAGATAATGAAACCCTTTAATTAATATATTACAGAAGGGAATAAATTAATGCTATGTTCATTTCTGGATAGCACAGCAAACGAAAAGAGGAATCAGAAAGTATTCGAGAGGAAAATAAAAGAGAATAAAATTAAAATGAAAAATCTGACTTTTTCAAGAGCAGTTATTTTTTATAGAAACCATTAGAATGGAAACCTAAATGAAAAGAATTAAAAAATAAAGGAGTGAAAAACTAAATTTCAAGAGAGAGGTTTCTAGGACATGTAGCTGATGCCATTGAGGGGCAAATTCTTTATTAATTGTCTTTCCCGAAGAATGAGTTGAAATCCTAATTAATCCTTCCAATATGAGAGGATATGTCCAATGGATAAAAGGAGACGAGGATGTGTCAGGTTTTTTGGCCAAATAAACACAAGGAAATTTTCTGTTGCCTCTTCTCTTAACTAGCAGGGTCCAGTGGATGAAACACAGCCTAAAAGCAAACAAACCTGCTTGAGTTATAGTATTTGTTACTTAGTTTTCTTAGAGATGTTTTGGGTTGTAGGATTTAGTTAAATAGATTTCTCTGTATCCATGGTCTGGCTGTCAGTCGTTTTATACAGAAATTTTGGTGTATATTTTGGGTTTTTGGAAAAATGTAGGTCAAAATTAACATATGCAAGGGCACAAGGTTCTTTATGTGGGCCTGGTTATGCCTCGTGGTTTAGCAGTGGCCAATGGCCCTTCCTATGGAAGTGGATATGGTTTTGTTTATTGGTCTTAATGGGATGGGGAAAAAGAGGGAGGGGAGTGAAGGAGGATCAAGGGAGAGACAGAGTTGAGCGCTTGAAGATGAGGTAATAAGGCAATATGAAAATTCAGATTATGGGTCTGAAATGCAAGCAGACCCAATGATCAAATCTGTCAGATCTGAGATAAAGGAAGCAACTACGTTGTTAAAGGAAGAAATCAGATTGATGGAAAGGGAGCGGAAGCTGGAAAGGGATGAGATTGATCTGCTTGGGAGGAAGAAGAGAGAAGAGAAGAAGTCAGCTATGGGATATCAATCATGTATGCACTGCTCAACAGCACCAAAACTCTTTAAAAACAATTCATTCTTTACTCAAATCATCTCCAACTAATGGGGTGTATAAATATTCAAAGACGTAAAATTCCTAAACTGACTCATAAAAGGACTCCTAATCTCTCGCAACACACTCAATAAAGTAAATAAACTCGAAACAAAACATTATCTAGCTCTAAAGTATTCTAATTTAACTAAAGCGCTTGCTACTAATCCCATGTACTAACTTTATCTCCACTTTATGGGGCTTCTAAATTAGGTCAAAAAAAAGGCCCAACCTATAATATAATTATCCGAAGGTCAATTTCAGCATATTGGACTTCCACAAGCACTTTATGGGCCTCCCAAGCTTGCGCATAGGCCTCACACGGGATTAATGTCTAATGCAACTGCATCAGATAGTCAGAGCAGTAACATAATTGTGAAAAAAGAGAATGATAAATCAAAGAGAAGTGAGAGTGAGAACTTGGTCGATGATCTAAGCTGGGATTTGTGTTATTGTGAGGTTATTCAGAAAATTAATGTAACTTCTATTCTTAAATCTGGTTTTGTAATTTTTATCACTTCTGCTGCTGATGATTACTGTTTCATGTTGGTCCCACATTAACCTGTCTATGGTATTTGATCTTGACTAAATGGACAGTGGCTTTTTTTCTGGCACCATAAGTCTCTCAAAGTTTCTTGATGAGTTTAGACTTGATCATCTTGGTCTCTACCGTCCGACTGTTTTCATCATTATATCAGATGGTGACATATATGGAGGTTTGGCTGAAGAACATATTATATATAAATACACCAATATATATATATATATATCAGATGGTGACATGTATGGAGGTTTGGTGTTATTTTATTTTATTTTTCTTTTCTCTTGGGGGAGTAGGGAGAGGAAGGGTGGGTAGTTCCTTAAAATAGAGCAGTTTTTACAAGGGGAACTGTAATGGGTGGGGGTAATTGGGAGTGGGGGAGGAGAGGTGGAGACTTTGGGTGAGCAGTTGTCAAATTTTTGTGCGGAGTTCCCAAAAAATGAAATATGCAGGGGTGGGAGACATTGTAAGCCTGGCTTCACATGCACTGGAAAGGTAGGAACCATGGACATATCTTCGTGTAAAACAATCGATGGTGAGCCATGGTGGTTTGGCTGTTGTTTTCAAGACTTGGAGTATGTACCGTGAAGTGGCCTAGTGGTCCCAATTGATGATATGCTTTTTCAAATGGTGCAACCATTGAAAGTAGGAGGTTCTTTGATGTTTGTTTTGTGCATTGTTAATGTAATCAATATAGGAGGTAAAAAGCATTTGTAGAAAGATTTTTATCCTAAAAGTATCAATTGGTTTAATATTGACTACTGTTTCTTTAGCCAACCTGGAAAAAAAACTGATATTTTTTATTATGACACTGGTTGCAACCTTCTACCAGTTTTTCTTTTGTATCCCGAGGATACAATACAGTTGTTGATTCTAGTTGCTCTGCGTTTCATATTGCCCTGTAATTCAGCATTCATATGAAATCCTAACTAGTATCCCTTTGCTCAGGTGGTCCGCGGAGTCCGGAGCTCCCAGGAATGGATCTCCTGAAATACATGATATGTTAGCTGAGTACATATATTCTGAGTCTCCTGACTTGGTAGGTCTCCTAGGTGTCTATTCTTCAATTTGTCTTTGCTACTGCCTTGTTGTAAACTTTCCATTTTTTACTTTTACAGTTCCTTACAGTCTACAAGCTTAGCCCTGGTTCCCAGCTTCTTGAACTTCACTACTAAAACGTATATAAGATTGAGGGAAATCCTTGAAATATTAATGCTTGGTGTTTCTCTTATTTTTATTCTAAAAGAAATCACAGTGAGAGCTGAGGTGCAGGTGCTTCTTGTGGCTTTGAACTTATATTTTAATGCATTAGTCAACACAGATATGTTGATGCTTTGCAGGATATGGCTAAAGTTTCATTTCATTCTGTACGAGGAAACGACCCACAGAAGTTCGCTTCAATATTAGTTAATTTTACTGGGAAGGTAGCCTTCTTTGATGCTCTGACATTTTTTTCCAGAATGGATATGAAGCTTCACCATAGATGTTCATCCAATTTAGTTTAACATGATCCTGACCATTAATACCTAAATATTTCTCCCTGTATGAGGATTTCTCCATTTTAAGATCCATGAACAAAAGTTTTACTTGAGTTTTGCTGAATAAGAACCAGAATTCATTGTCTATAGATAACTTGGCTATTTTACTTTCTAATGCACAGTCATACATAATATTTTTGGTAAGATTCCAGTTTTTTCGAAGTTTACGTATTCTTTATAATATTATCCAATTTTTATTACATGTAACCTGCCTTGAATGTCAAATTATATGAACAAGCATATGAGCTTCTATTTTTCAGATATTTTAGTTTTCTGAGTTGTCATTGCCTTATGCTAAGCATTTGACATACGATTTTTTTGGTGGTGTTTGGGTTTATGATTTTAAATAAGTCGCATTGATCTCTCTTTAATTTTGTAGTGCTATCCAGGTGAAGATGATTTGGCTATTTCACGAGCAGTTCTAATGTATGTGCAACTGAACACATATGTCATATTTTCAACCTGGCCCCTACCTTCTTTTTTTGGGTTTCTCTTATAAACTGTTCTGTTAGGGGCTCATAGTAACCTAGAATGGAAAATAAAGAGGGAAATTGAAAATCGAAAACAAGATGGAAGAAGGGAAGTGATGATTCAATGCATTGATAGAGTGATGCACTGAAGGAATTGGCATGGCCACTGTGAATTGGGATCCCTTCCATGCATCACTTTGTAGTAATTGAATTAGACACCCTCAAATGCTAATTTTATATCCTTTTACAAAAAAAAATGAAAGACAAAATGATAGTTCTACACCTCTCTACACCTCAGATAGTGATAGAATGATCATTCTATCTCATACATGTTTCTCACTTATGAATTTCTCTTGGCTGACAGGTATTTATCGCTTGGCAATCTGAGAGATGCCAACTATCTCATGGATGAGATACATACTCAGCTGGAATCCAAAAATCTTGAATTCCCACACTCAGATTTGACTCAGTTCATCATATTTCTCTTGC
Organism: Macadamia integrifolia; assembly: GCF_013358625.1. Classification (NCBI taxonomy): domain Eukaryota; kingdom Viridiplantae; phylum Streptophyta; class Magnoliopsida; order Proteales; family Proteaceae; genus Macadamia; species Macadamia integrifolia. The sequence continues at coordinate 6,700,068 of NC_056564.1, read as the reverse complement.
AAACGTAGGTCTTATGTCCTGCATTTCCTTTCTATGGTGTCCCGTATTTTCTTTTCTATAGTGCAATTAATCTTGTATATTTGATTTCTGATGAAAAGATGGTTGCATGTTACTATAAATAGAATCAGATGTCATATTCTCCTTGCGCCTACTCCTGGTAAAACCATATCAACAATGTTAATTAAGAAGCATTCTGAGAAGGGGTAATAGATCTTAAATCACCATCCTTCCAACCCTAGTGGTGCTGATAACATGGCGTGAAAGTAAAAAATTTCATGGTAGCTACTCAGATTAGATAAATGGTTTTCAGACATGCAAAAATAGGTCAGTAGTGAACTTGAGTAGTTGACAGAAGGGTTGATGATGACTTAAGGTGGGGTGGACTAATTGGGTCAGATTTAGGTTGTGGCAGGATTGGGAGTTTTTGAACAAAATCTCCTTTACATGATGGTGGAAACCAGCCCTTTGGTGGTCATGAGCTGTGGGGTTTGGTTGGGGTTTCAAGGAATAAGGAATTGGGATTGAAATAGATGGAGGACAACTGATGGGTATTAGGCACATCCCTTTAGGTCTGAGGACTTAATTCTAAGGCCTCAATTCTCATTTTGGCATGATGAGATGGGGTCCACATTGAAGTTTCCTGCACTGTCAAAATTTGTGTGTTTTCTTAGGAACAGATTTATTTTGATGAAAAAAAAAAGATAACTTCAAAATAAAATTAAAAGAGAGAATAAGGAGTTATACACATCTGAGTCTACACTCCACAGTACTGCTATTGTCTTTCAGCCTTGCATGTTGTGCTAAAAGCTAACCAAACATACTACAGAGTTATTAGTTATTACAGCACTTAAAAGAGAAATTGCTTAACTTAGTACATCCCAAGTAAATATCATAAACAGGCTGAATGATTCCCAAGGCCACACCACTTCTTTCTCCTTTGCAATATATTGCCACAACCTATCCAAGTCTGTCCATGCCTCAACTGAATTTTAGCTCCTTTGCTGACAATTAATCCGTGGAAAGGCTCTCTGGCTTGAGCTTCATTTCACTTCCTGCCATATACCATAATCAAATGCATGACATTAATTTTGTTCTGTTTAATAACCAGGGTGGCCCTCCAAGCCTGTTTACCTGCGGCCTCAAAGCTTCCAGCAAAAGCTACCAGTAGAGTAGGCGGAGATGACATGTCAATGGTGCCCAACATTGCTTTAGAGAATTGAGTAAAAGAAACACTACTATCAACATGATAAGGAAGGGGATACAATTAGTTACGAATGGCACTAGGATTTGGTTTCATGTTGCAAAACCACCTGATTTCGATGAAACCAAATGAAGTATGCAGAGATAGCAATCACGCCAAAGAGCCATTGTAAGTCCAACTTAGTGAAATGAGAAATACTAAAAAAAGGAAAGACACTTTTCAATTGAATTACAGGATAGGGAATTCAGTCCGAAGCCCCAGATCCCCAGCAGCAGAAATCCTTTTTGTAAACTCACAAGAGAAAAACAAATGCCACAGGGTTTCACTTCCTTGTTTGCAGAAACACTAACACCATCTGCAACCCCCTAAGCACTTAACCTTGACTTACAAAGAAAACCGTTCAATAAAACTCTCCACATGACCAATTTAAACTTTGGATGAGCTTTTAATTTCCCAAAAATTTCCACCACTGTCTCCATGTAACCAGCTGAGAATCCATAGCAATTAAACCAGAATTTTTCATAATGGTAGAAACAACCATTTTTGTAGTGAACCTGCCGGATTTAGAAACTACACAACACCACATATCCTGAGCCTGGGAGGTAGGGGTGGCCCAGGTGGGGGTGTGGAATAGCAACCTCAAGGACCCTAGCTGCCAAAGTTGGGGGTAATAAAGATTCAACAGGAGAAGAATTCTGAGCACCATTAATAATAGTCCTTGACTTTATCAAAATAGGGATTCCTAGGATAACTAGATGGTAAGAGAAACCTTGGCAGGATCAACCCAAAATCTCACAAAAGCCCCATCTCCAATGTGAATATGGACCATTTGTCTAAGCAGAGCCAAGAGACACTAGCAATGTTATTCCATACCCAAGACCCTTTTTAGAATGGACAGAGGCATCAAGCAAAAGAAATATTGCAGAAATATTTACTTTTTAACCTCGCAGCCCATAGATCCCCATTGTTTGTTAACAGCCTCCAAGCTAATTTGATTTATAGAGCCCTATTATGAATATATGCATCTCTTAAGTCCTAGGCCACCCAAATATTTAGTCGTACAAATTTTGCTCCATTCAACAAGAGAGGTTCCTCTGTTACATCTACATGTATTCCACAGAAAATGAGCGATTATAATATCTAGACTATGACACTCTCTTTTAGGGAAAGCAAAGCAAGTCATCCAGTAAGTTGGAATGGCTGACAGAACAGATTGGATTATAACTGCTCTCTACTGGCATGAGTGAGGAGGCTAGCCTTCCAAGAAGTCATCTTCACAACAGACTTCAGACATTAGTGTTGGACCCTGGGATAAAAAAGATTTGTACGGTCCACAGCATCCTCTTTCATTTGCTTAACCCCTCATACCTTGCTTAAACTCATCCTGTCCTTGAAGGGCACATTGTGACTGAAGTAAATTGCACTTCCATTAAAATTTATATTCTGGTCTGACGAGTCTGAAAACATCTCCAAAATACGTTGATAGACAAAACATCCTCCTTAAATGCTCTGCAAAAAATGAATGTATCATCGGCAAAGAGGAGGTGAGAGATTTCTGATGATCTTGGGCAATCTTGATCCCTTGAAACAACCTAAGCTCCCCTGAGACACATAATAGTCTAGATAAGAACCCCATTAAAGTGATGAAGATAAAGGGGCTCAGAGGAAAATCCTGCCTAATCCCTCTAGATGATTTGCAAATTCTCCAGCAATATCAGGGATATGACACAATTTATTACCATTATAATGATGTAATCTAAGATAAACTCAATTCTGTGCTTCGTTAAATTATTCCTGGTCACAGCGTGGTAAAAACGAGTGTTACGGTCACCATCACAAATGTAAGAATGTCTGGATTTCTGTAATAGAAAGATTCCTTCACACCTAAAAACCATTTGATCAATTTTTCACATTCGGTCACAACAACATAATCAAAACTAGAAGCAGGTTTATTATCATAAAGTAAATGGTTCTAAAAATGCTGAGGCTTCAAATTATTCATGTGATGGAAAACATCTATATTCCATTTATGTAACACCCTACTTAAAGCTGTCAACTTTGACATAATCTTACAAGCACCTATAGAAATCCATTACTCACACAAAAAAGACTCAAAATCCGGATGATGCATCCAAGCAACTTGAAAATGAATCAGTTTTTCATGAGATTAATTTTGCATGCGTATGCAACAGTATAGGATTATGATCTGAGCTAGCTGATGCTAATTTATCAAGGAAAGCAAAAGGCCACACCTGAAGCCAAGATTGTGAAACAAAACAATGATCTAGACATTCCCTAATCAATCGGGGGGGCTTATGTTTATTTGATCAAGTAAATGGAGAACCACTAATTTTAATTTCTTGGAAGACAAATTTTGTTTCTTGGGAAAAGATTTGATAGTAAAGATTCCCCTCTTTTCAACTGTTGATCATGATTTCATACCATCAATTGAATTCTTTTGATACTTCGACGTCATCTAGCCAAGCCAATTAATTTTTTCATCTAACTTGCAAGAGTCCTATTTGTATTAGTCTTTATGTCGTCATATACAGCTGTATACCCCTATAGAAAATTGCTGTTGGGAATAAGTTTATTTGGTGAAGTGCTAGTGTGTGGTTGAGTGAAGTCTCTCTGTCTCCCTCTTCTTCTCCTTCTCCTCCTCACATTCTCATCTCTCTTGTATTGTGTTCTCTCCCTCTTCTCCCCTTCTCATCTTTATAATCCCTACTTTCTCTTCCGCCATCAATTTCAAACTTCTTCCTTATTTCCTCTCTAACTTCAATCTTAGGCTGCTGTGCTGCTGCTTTTCGAAGTTTCTCACATCATTATAGCAGCTTGATTCTTTTCTGCTATTATCATTCTTCTTTTATTTTCTCTCTTCTAAGGGTGGACCTTGGTGCAATGGTAAGGTTACTCCATTGTGACCAAGTAGTCACAGGTTCGAGCCAGGAAACAGCCTCTCCGCAAAGCGAGGGTAAGGCTGCGTATATTATGACCCTCCCTAGACTCCGCAATAATGGGAACCTCGTGCACTAAGTACACTTTTTTATTTCTGTTCTAGTTTGTTTGCTTGGATCCTGCACCTATCACTTTCTTCTCTTATTCTTCTCTAGTCTTCTTTCTTCTTCATTCCTTGCTCCTTCTGTTCTTATAACTGTTCATTAAGTTGACCTTATTATTCCATTCTGTCCCTTTAATAATCCCTTTGATGCCCTTTGCTTCACCTGAATTTCACCATAAACCCATTCCCTAATCAATTCTTGATTTGTCTGGTGTATTGATAAATTATGTCCTACTATTTCTTCGTTATATTATTTAAGTTCAATCTCAGCGGCTTCTTTGATCCAAATATCAATTCTAGGAATAGGATTTTAGATGTTGCATCACCCTCTCTCTCTCAGATGCCTGCTTTAAGTCAAGAACCCAAAAAAGAATACTTCTTTCAACTGTTCATCTTCCATTTCCTGTAAAAAAAATCCTTGTTATTGCGGTGTTTAATCTCTCTTCTGTTTGTCTTTGCTACTCTTAATGATAGTCATTGTGCTTTTCAATTGCTTATATTCAACATCTAAGAATTAAGACACTTTGGCCGGGTGCATGGGTTGCACAGCCACCTATTGACACGCCTTATGACCTTACAAAAGCAGAGAATCTATCACTGAATCTCTTTCGATGCACTCTTGCCTTTATCATTATTGATCTGTTAGATGCATACCATCAAACAGTCAAATCACTCCCTGGATTGGCTTTGAACTAAAGTGTCAACTTGATTGATCTCATTATGGATGCCTCTAATGAAATGAGTGGATGGTTAATGATCATTGCTCTATCTTGTCAACAATGCTATGGTTTCTGGAAACATGAAATTTCTCCTGTTGATCACATTAGAGACTTTGTCCTACTTCTCTAATATTGTACTTTTGAAACTTCTGGAAGGCGAGCAACTTTCTGATTTCACAACGCATAGTGATCACCACTAGACATTATGATTTGATCTTATGTCTTCTACTGCAGTTTGGAAAGAGATGCTTTTCCACTTTATAGGATGTTAAGACAAAAGTTTAAGTCAAGCTTGGAGAGAGAACCCGCATTTGATGAGGTATGCTTTCTTCTCTCTTACCGCTCCTTGTACATGAAAGACATCATAAAGTTAGAGCTTGTCTTACTGCTCTTTTAAGCCTGCAATCTCTCTGGAATTTGTTCAATCACTTTATTCAGGCAGTCAAAATCCCACAAACCACCCCCCCCCCAAAAAAAAAATAAATAATAAATAATAAAAAAAAAAATAATAATAATAAGAGAATCTTGTGGAACAGTATTTACCTCTCAATTGAATATGTTGAACTTCATAGATTTCATTATCTTTTTCCCCTATACAATTCTGTTTGTTTCTGGGTAAGAGCCATGCAAAAGGAAAATTTGGCATTAAAATCTGTACAAAAAGTTAGGAGTGTTCCTCTTCCAAAGTTTTTACATGGAAACAAATGGATCCGTGAATGATATACTTACAGCCTGTCCTTCAGATGTCAGTTATTCGGTTTATTCTGACTGTTATGAGTGTTTAGAATCTGACACTTGATGTTTTAGTTGCTAGATGTCATAGCAGAGAAATTTTACGGAGTGCAACGCAGGAACCCCTTGCAAGGAATGTTCGGGGATATTTTTAAGGTAAGCATTGTTTCATCATAAGATTCTCTCTCTCTCTCTCTCTCTCTCTCTCTCGGTATGTGTGTGTATGTGTTTGTATCCACTGAAAGATGCTTATGGGAAATATCCAGCAGCTTTTGAGATGTGATATGGAATTCTTGCTGGTTCCAAGGCTAGATCCAATGATTGAACGTGTGTGAACATGGTTTTCATTAGCTATGGAACTGGAAAGAAGGCTGTCATTTTGTACACCTCAAAACATCATGTGTTGCAAGATTTAGGATGTGGGAACCCATGAATCCCTTCAGTAACCCCTGTTTAGAGCTAGGTGGGCAAGCTCGGTATTGGCAAATCCATTTGGTTTTGGACAAATTACTGGTCAGGTCAGCCATTTGACTCATCATAGAGTCATGGACAAGGCTGTGTCAATTGTTAACTTGGCACATTTAATTGGTTAATCAAATGATTTACTTGGTTTTTGTTTTATACACACACACACACACACACACACACACACAAAAGAGTACACAACAGGTTGAGTTGCACTATTGCAACCTGTTGGTTATGGGTTCAAGACTGCCATGTGGCAAAGGTGCAATAAAGCTCACCTTTGAAATGCACTAAACCTTGTGACAGTTTTTCCGTATATAGTTATTTCTTGTTAAAATGAAGTCATCTGGATCACAAACCCACTTGGATTGATGGGATCCTGAGGGACTTTCAAGTTTGGGAATTGTTAAAAAGACAATCTTATTTTGAACTTAAATGTGTAAAATCGAGGAATGTGGGCCAAGTGAACCACCATCTGTTGTCCTGGTTTATGCATTTGTGTATGCCGTTGAGTCCAGATCCAGACCAGAGGCATCACCTTTACCAATTGGTGATGTCCATGTTGCGCCTTGTCATTGAGGGGTCTCTCAGAGATGTCAGACCAGAGTTCCAGATCCCTCAATGACAAGGAGCAACGTTAACTACTGCATGATCTGTCTTAGCTTTGCGGGCAGAGCGTGTTCTTTGTTTCTAATTTATTAAATAGAGAAGGAAAATCTGTGCTCTTAATATTTTTACGGCTTGGGAAATTCTTATTTATAATCCCTCCCCCACCCCCAGAAAAAAGATTCTTTTGACCCAATCTTTTTTTTCTCCTTATCATTCAGGAAAGACAAGAAAATTTCAGGGTAGCAAACATTATCTAGAATTTCTCTTAGATTCGAACCCATAGCCGATGATAGAACTAGAATAGAGACCATACGCGTGTACATGCA
>NC_056564.1:6674754-6692935 GCF_013358625.1 Macadamia integrifolia | reverse complement strand
ATGGAACTAGAATAGATATTTTTTGTTTCCTACTCACATGAGCCCATATCCTTGCTTTTCTATCAATCTCTAATTCTGATCTTCCTCCGCTATTAACAACTTTGGGAATCCCATATGGATTATGACCTGGATTAGATTGATTCTTTTTTGAATCTCTATACGTGCAATTCCCTCGACTATTCTCTTATTTTTTTGTACATAATTCTTGATACAATCCCGGATTTTTTGATCTTCCTGGAGACTCTCGGAATAATTATTTTGTTGCGCAAACCAAAGGGAACGATGACTTTGGGTTGTACCAAGTCTGAAACCAAAGAATTTAATCCTTTGTATGCTGCAATGGGGAACTTTTCATTTTCCAGGTTTTGAGTCTTCTGACACCAAAGACTTTAATTTAAAACTCGTGCAGATGATGGGTAGCGAAGGAATTTGAAGATCGCATCGGATTTTTGGCATCTTTTCCTTTCTCTTTCACATTTAATCATGCATTTGCACATTGCCACGCTGAACTCAGTGAGCTGTTTGGCACTTCAGAGGTATTTAAATTGTATTATGGTAAATCAGGGCCTGTGGTGGAGCAAAACTAGAGGTTTTTTGTACTGTGCAAAAATCTTGGCCTGAGCCTGTACTAATAATCGATGTCTGTTACTTGATCGTGAGCTTTGGGTCTGTTATAGCACTGATGACGAATCAAAAGAACTTTGTAAACTCTAGCATCCTTTCTCCAAAAATGATTTTGGATTGGAGTGAAATTTTTCCCACTATTAGAGAAGGGCTTCAATTAGTTTGAAAGCTAACTTCCTTCCATGTGGTAGATAATAGCTTCTGTACTAAAATGGACCGGCTTTCTACCTCTACCCCGTCCCCAATCTTGGTGTGTTGACTTGATGCCTTGATGAGCAAACCTTGGATCTGTTAACTGTTAACTCTTTCATTTCATCTTTTTGGGTTGGTTGTTCCGACATATTCATTGGCATAAGAGATCTGTTTCAGTTGAGAACAAGATCTAGTTTGAAATGTTTCTAAATTTGAGCATCTCAACTAGCTAGTCTGGACAGCCTTTCCATCTCTATTATACTCGTCAGAGGGATGAGCTTTGGTAACCCTTTAGAGTGGGGAAAACATCGTCTGTGGAGACAGGCGGAGAGCCCTTTGGCTCTTGACATGTGGCTCAGTGCAATCCAATGGCCACGAGTGTTTCCCTCATTGGGTCTCCATTTCCTGGATTTTGGGTCAAGAGACTCAAGACCTAAGTCTCTCTCCCCTTTCAAACCACCGTTCGATCTTTCTTCCTCCCTCTTTTTTCTCCCATCAGCCCGCCGCTGATGGGAGACAGTGGCTATGTGGCCTTTGATCATTCGGTCTGTTCCTTCACCACTTTTAGTACCCACCTCCGCCACAATCCAGAACATAAGGTGTTGGCTGCCATTGTTGGAATCCCCCACTCTGCCAATCCAGAGGTCATATTGGCTGAACTGGTCAGGGTTTTTGGAGGACTTGGAGTGAGACACTTCTAGTGGTGCAACAAACTAAAATTTCTATTGATTTGCTCATAACAAAATCCTTCTGTTTTAGTGAAATTGAAATAGATTATGAGGGTTTTTCTTTTTTTTGGGTAGAAGATTATGAGGGTTCAGTTCAGAAGTACTTTAGCTTCCATTCTAGTTTTATTATCCTGTAGTTTATCTAATTTCATAAACATCTGTCCCCTTTTTATTAGTAGAATATTCTCTTCCCTACCTTGTTCTTCAATTTCTTCTCTCACACACGCACATCTGGGGAATGGTTTTTCTGATAAACAAAAAACGATGGGAGACGAACCGGGAGGGATAAATGAGGAAGAGGCTTGAAGACAGGATCGATGAGACAGCAGGAAGAAAGAAGAGGAAGAAGAAAGATCGAGCGGATAGAGTTTCACTCACTGCGTTGCAGAGCCAAAGCATTAGAAGAGAGGGGTTTTGAAAGGGAAGGGAGACTTGGGTCTTGATCCAACATACAGAAAAGGAAGACCCAATGAGGGGAAAAGCCCGTAGCCGTTGGAATCGCACTGAGCCACTTGTCGAGAGCCCAATGCCAATCTCCGCCAACGATGCTCTCCATAGACGATGTTTTCCCCTTTAGAATGCTAGCATTTCTTTTGATATAATAGCGATGCTCTCAATGCTATGCAAGTTTTTTAAAGAAAGAAAAACCAAACCACATAGCATTCAAAGTTTTGTACAGATCATACATATTCTTAAACCGAGATTCCCTAGTGATTGCCTGAGGCAATGTGCTTAACCAGAAGGACAGAAGGACTAGATTGTTGTTAACCTTTATACATAGAATAGGTTTAAACAAAAAGAGGCTCCATTCCTAAACGAGAGGGACAGAAATCCATGGCCAAAAGTTTGTTCTGTTTTCTGTCAACAAAAGTCCAAGATCTTCCTCATCGCTCCTTATCTCATTGATTCCCCACCCTTCCTCATGAGCTTTCCTGTCATCAAGTAGTTAGCATGAAGAAGTAAGCAAATTGCTAGTGAGAATAAAGCAGTAGCCCAACCAGAGATACTATTAGATTTATCAGTAACTAAAACTGTTTTCAAAAAATGGAAGACTTGTAAATGAAAGGTGTAGGAATAACAACGTTCATCTGTGAAGATCTTGAATTTGAAGTGGATTTTAAGTTTCCAAAAGAATCGCCACCATTATGACCATGGTGATGAGCAAGTACACTCGTTTCTGTGTGGCTATTATCCCTGCATCCCTCCCTCGTTCCGAGACCCCTGTGGGTGCAAATCCACGAAGACCGGCTCCTTCTAGGTGGTCATCGTGATCAGCAGTGGTGTTGCGAGAGGGATCCTCCGAAGCATCAAGGCGGGTTCGCTTCTTGGGTCTAGGCATCAGAGTATCCTCCGAATGGGAAGAGGAAGGGATGGAGGTGGAGGTGGGAAGGGGCAGGCTCCTGGGAGTGGGGAGAATGTTGGAGGTAGAGGGTTTCCGAGAGTTGAAGATATACTGAATCGTAACATTCTCGGCTCGGCCGATCATGACACAAGGAAACCTAGGGATCGAGATGGGAAAAGTAACAGGTGTGGAGGGGGAGTTTAAGAAATACTGAATTGTAACATTCTCGGCTCGGCCGATCATGACAGAAGGAACCCTAGGGATCGAGATGTGAGAAGTAACAGATGTGGTGGGAGCATATGGAGTTGGACGACGGTGCCGTTTAGTGGATCAACGGGTGGCGATGGTCGGTAAACTTGTATGGGGTAGGGAAGAGGTATTGAGGCTGCTGGGAAAGGAACGAGGGTTTGGGTCTTCACGCAAAGGGACATCTTCAGGGATTGGTACCGACGTTGAATGCCACAGAATGCCACTCGTCGATGGAACCACCGACGTTCTGGCCGATGGAACCACAGACGTTTGCGACATAGTGCCACTCGCCGATGGACGGGAAGGGGGAGAGATAGGGTTATGCACAGTTTGCGCACCAAGTACATGACTATGAGCTTGACAGAATTTGACGAGCAGTGGTTTGGTAATGGCCTATTGGAAATTCCAAGAGTTATCTTGTCCAGGAGACCTGTTACAGATCCAGGGACAGCTATCAATCCTGTGAGTAATACGGCCGCAGAAGAAGCAAATGGTTTCCAGCTCGAACTGGAATTTAACATCAGTAGAACCACCACCAGGGAGGTTGATTCTGGAGGTAAGACAAACAGGAAGATTTTTTTTCAGGGAGACCTTAATCCGAGCAGTACCAGGGGCCAACCCAAGTTCAGAGGGGTTGAGATTAACATCAAGGATTTTTCCAAGGCAAGACACCGCTGTCTGAAGATAATGTAAGGTGAAGGCGACATTTGGAATGTTAGAAACATGCATCCATATAGGGATGACTTTCAACTCTCTTTTGGAAACTTCAGAGCCAAAAGGGTGAAGACTCAGTTGCAGAAGATGATTGTCACACCACGATGGAGAGAAAGAGAAGACAATGTTTCGAGCCTTCTCCGAAATGAAATCCACAAAGAACGGACCCGATTCAGTGCAGCACACAAAAACAGCACCTCTGGGAACCCAAATGGAAACCAATAAATCCCGCAATCTCTCTTTAGAAGGTTTGGGGAAGTCGACGACAAGGCCAAAAAAAGTAGTGGAAGGGAAGCAGGGTTTAGAGGAGAGGTATTTCAAAACATCAATGGATGGCGCTCCCCAGACGGATTTTGAGGGAGGGTTAGCATGGTTTGGAAGGTGGGTGGGGTTGCTAGCCATACAGGGGAAGGGGAGATGACAACTGAGGATCCAAGCAGTCACGGTGTTGGAGGGGGTATGAGAAGAGGGATAGGACGAACGGGGTAGAGGGCTTGGGAAGAGGACGGTAGTATCTGAGCTCAAGAGAGAGGAGATGAAAAGGCAAAGGATGACAGGGCATTAAAGTCAAGAAAGTAAGAAAAAGGGGGTAAGTATGGAAAGGGAAGTGAGGGTAAAATAAGGGATCGAAATCTTCCACGACCTTACTTCTTGGCGGACGATGGCGGAGGGTGCGTCTGATGACTACACGTGGCATCAGACACTTGTATGGTAGATTGAAGGTTTGTCGGTTTGAAATTTGGTTTCTAAATTGGTTCATTTCATTTCATCGACCAAACCCCCCCAAACCAAAACCTATGGTTCGATCCTCTTCTTCTTCTCTTTCTTCTCTTCAGATATAGCATATAGATGGATGGAAGCACGATCTGGCACTGGGACGAGCTAATACCAGATGTGCTTGGATTAATCTTCAGCAATCTCTCTCTGAAGGCTGAATTAACTTTGATTCCGACGATTTGCAAATCATGGAGGAAAGCAGTAATGGGGCCTTACTGGTAGCAAGAGATCGACATTGAGGAGTGGAGCTGCCGGCGCCAGCCTGAGAAGCTGGATCGAATGCTTCAAATGCTGATCACCAGAAGCTCTGGTTCTCCCTGGAAGAGAAGAAGAGAAGAAGAAGAAGAAGGGATCGAAGCAGAGATCGAACCATAGGTTTTGGTTTTGGGGGGTTTTGATCGATGAAATGAAATGAATCGGTTCATTTCAGAAGTCAGATTTCAAACGGACAAACCTTCAATTTATCATACACGTGTCTGATGCCACATGTTATCATCTGACGCACCTCCCGCCAAGAAGTAAGGTCGTAGTCTCGTAGAGGATTTCGATCCTGAAATAAGGGCATTAAAGTTAATAAAATAAGAAAAAGGGGTGAGGATGGAAAGGGAAGTGAGGGTACAACAAGGCCATTAAAGTTAATAAAGTAAGAAAAAGGGGGTAAGGATGGAAAGGAAAGTGAGGGTAAAACAAGGGCATTAAAGTCAAGAAAGTAGGAAAAAAGGTGTAAGGATGAAGGATCAACGATCGTAAGGACACCAGCTGTCAATCAAGGCGAGTTGGCACTTGGCAGGAATCAACTGATCAGAACCGAATGAGCAAGAGGAAGAGGAAGAGGAAGAGGAAGAGGGGGCGGGGGGTGGAGGTTGGTAGGGTTTTTAATGGACCATTACACTGCATGTAGTACAGTGGGTGGCATTTACTAGAATGAGAAGAGAAGAGGGGGGAGGGGGCGGTACTGTAGACCCTCGTCCCCATCCATGGCTTTGAGCTAGGTCGTGCACTATGCACACAACCCTTGTTTTAATTTTATTTAATTTCTAACTAAATGGGGCTACAAGGCTAAGCGCTTGGTCTTAAATGTGTACTATCGAAAGCAAAACACTGCCAAAAGCTAAAAATGAGTGATTATTCTTTGCAATGATTGTGCAAAGATCGGATGGTCAAGAGTATACAGATACGCATCTTAAAGTCTTCTCGACCATATGATGCTCACTGCACCGCTGCATTCACTGCAGAGAATTTTCACGTGCAAAAAATTATCCAATTTTGTAATCAAACACTTTGTGACTGATCATGAACGACGTAACAAAGCAGATGAAGCTACCTTTCTTAGGGACCAAACACAAGCAAGGGAAAAAGTGTACACATAACACATTGCCAAAAGTACATGCCTTCTCAATCTTATCCTTTGATCATGTTGATCCCTTGTCTACGAATCGTGTGGCACTTCCTCCCATATGCCCGTTGGCTTGGTGTAGAAAAACCAATAACTCGTGCAACCAAATATCAATACTTAAAATAAAAAAGGGGGAAAGGTGGGAGGTTGAGCTCAACGTCTGACCTGATGGATCGGTTACTAGTTTTTTCTTTTTTTTTTAAAACATATAAAAATCAGGTAATAAGTTTAGAAATGATATCAAGACGTAATAAAGTCTTGAGAATAAAACAAGAAATTATTATAAGAAAGATTACAACTTCTTAGATCACCAAAGACAAAATACACCTTTTAAGTTTTAACATATTCTAAGTATCCAAGCACGGCTAACACAAACTCAGACTGGGTCGCGAAGTACAACGACACCCACCTTCCAAAAATTCTATTTCCTTTTCTACCCACTTTCTCTTGGTATGGCATTGCTAGTTCAACTCCAAACAAATAAGTCATCGTTTCAAACATCAGATGCCCTCAGACCAATTCATGGAGACGGATTGACGGGACTACAGTCCTCACTGGAGGAACACTCTTTGTTTTTAAGCACCAATATTCTCTATGGCTGCACTTTTATCTATCCTTTTGATGATGCCAGCTATAACCTGATAGACGATAAACTAATTATGAGTTAAAAAAGACCGAGAGCATGAAATACAACAAGAACAAACTTAGCCTTATCCCAACTTAATGGGGTCAGCTAAACAGAGAGCATGGAATAAAATGCCTTGATGGAAGATACAGCTGGTGCAACATTGTCTGGAAATTAAAATTAGGTGAACAGTTCATTGTAGCATGCAGTGAGGTTACCTTTCCAGGTCCTAACTCATAGCTCTTCTTGAGCCCCTTAGCTAGGAGATTCTTCACTGTGGTCTCCCACTGAACTGGAGAAGTAACCTACCATTTCAAGTAAAAAAAATCCAACTAATTGTTTTTTCCAGTAATAATGAGAAACTGAAAATAGAAAGGCACTAAAATGTATTGAATAAGCATACCTGACGTGCCAATATCTTCTTAATTGTATCGGGATCTGCATGTGGCTGAGCATCAACATTTGATATAACCGGTATTCTGGGGATTTTGACCTCTGTAGCTGCCAGTGCAGCTTCCAATCTTGAAACAGCTGGTTCCATGAAACTAGTGTGAAAAGCACCAGCAACAGCAAGCCTTACCTAAAAAAATAATAGAAGGGATGCAATTAGAATATTGAGTAGGAAGTCTGCCATACTTCGCAATGCATGAGTTAGGATGCCTCTGAAAACTGTTCCACATATATAAAACCATTGACACCTTGAAACTAGGGCTTTGAATGAAGAGACCAAGTCAATTTTTGAGTCCGAAAATGAGTCAGGAGGGTATTCAGGCTGAAGATGAGACTAAATTTCAGACACAAAGCCCAGCCAGTCCTAGGTATCACACTTTGATAAGCTCCGGCCAAGCTTGGGAGAAATCAGGCCTAAAGTTGGTGAAACTTCAGATGTTGTGGTTACAGCGGACTATTAATTTGCCTTGCACAGAAAACCATCATATAAAAGAAATACAGGTAAATTCATCTAGTTAAATAGTAGCATAGTTTATCTAAATAACATTTATTAGATTTTGAGTTGCAACCATACAAAAGCTCGACAGGCCATATGCCCAGCACAGCCTACCATTCTGGATCAGCCAGTGGAAATCTATCTGAAGCTTTTCTGCAAGATTGCCAACATAGAGGAAGTAGTAAACAAACATTAAAAAACTTACAGTCATTCGAGCCTTGAATGACTTCGCCTTGGCTTCTAGTGCTTCCACTCCTTTGACACCTCCAGAGACGGCATAGTTGCCCTAGAATCATGAAATGTAGTCACACCAAAATTTCAATAAATTTAAATGCCTACACTAGTAGTGAACAGATTTATAAATATTCTTACAGGACATAGGAAATTTGCAATCAGAACTTTATTTTCCTCATCCACTTCTTCGTTGGCTGCATCACATAAGAGTTGGACCTTTTCTGAATCCAGTCCTATGACACTGACCATAGCGCTTTGAGCAGCATCAGCTGCTTCCTGATCAAAGCCACTTAAAATATATATTCAGTAAGAAGCTCCCTGGACATGTTAGGATGCAAAAGTAAAATATTTACCCAGCCAGATATTTCTAAATGCAAACCTGCATGGCCTCTCCTCGTAGTTTGACCAGCTTCAGTCCATCCTCAAAGCTACAGAGAGATTCCGATGGTTACAAAACAACAATATTGAAAGAATAGTAAAATAGAAACCAACATTAAGCAATGTACTATATAATACAAAGTATATTCTTCCATTCAGATAACCTAAAAGACAATGTTTGTGGCACTTAGGGGCAATTATGATGCTCCATGTCTTAGCCATCGAACACTGATGCATATCTGGATGGCTGAAATGACAAGGCCACCTCACCTATTTTATGAGGCTATTTATTCAAAAAATTGTCAAGTAGAAGGTTTTATGTATGATGTTCCATCTAATGAGTAGAGGATAAGTAGTTAATTTGATGATGATCTACAGTTTTGATATGAAGACACAGTCTGGTTTTAAATATGAAACTGTAGTTACTATTTTTGTAACACTAATATATTTCCCGATACAACTCTTGGATTGGAGTCAAACCCTATGGAGTTTAAAGCCCTAGGGAACCCCAGAACTGCTAGTAATTTGAGGCTGATCAGATTTGGTTTGGGAGATATCACAGACTTTGTTCTGCTGGTTGTGCACTTCTATGATCCTGTTGTATGGATTCCTAAAATCTACAATGATATTGGTTTGAATCCATCAGTGGCTCACCCGAAAGCTCCAGCGAAGGCAAGAGCCGTGTATTCTCCCAAGCTTAGACCACAAGTGACATCTACAGAATCAATTATCTGCTGACCTCCCTCACGAGCACGTATTATCTCAACTGCAGCTAGGCTTGTGACATAGATAGCTGGCTGCAAAAAAGACGGAATGAAATGTAAGAATGTGCCAACTGAAATTTTCTTACTATCAAACCAAGGGGTGGAGAGCCACTATTTTTCGCTCTATATCCACGAATATAATACTACAGTAATATCCATTTTTTCAACACTAACAATAATAGCCTATGGCTATGAAGACAGAAGAATCAGACCTGGCTTATAACAGTTGAATTCAGCTTTTCTTTTGGTCCATTTGTACAAACATCCAGAAGATCAAAACTGCATTCAACGAAAGCATCCGTATGACAATCGAAAAGTAATTTACACAAATAGATAACTATCAATGCCGGAAAGAAACAGATGGTATAGTTGAATATTTGATTTGACTCCAAGGATCTAAGTTCTGAGATCTGCAACATTGTCTCATTTATAGGTTGGTAGAAAGGCTGAGTTTCAGAATGTTGCAGAAAACAGATAGCTATAGAAGGAGCTGGGAAAGGAATTGGGGCGGATTAAACATGTCTCTTAATACTGCTTGCCCCTAATGGGGCTGGTTTTTGTGAGGCCTAATCCAGTTTTGGTTTTCCACTTGTAGCCAAGTGGTGGGTCTCGGTTGTTTTTAGCTTATCCGTTCCTCTATGACTTTTAGGTTTCTCTCTGAATTTTTCCACGTTATTCAAATGATCTACTGCCTTGGCCACAAAACTCTCTTACTCTCACCATGTCTATAGGTCAGGTCAAGAAAGTTGGGTTTGGGTTAGCCAGAACCATATCAATTCCTTGGAGAAGCATCCAAATAATATATTATACATTTTAGCCTACACTTTACCCAAGTATGTCATTAGCTTTCTTGTATAAGTTGGCAGCAGCTGGCACATTTTGAGCCTCCACACCCATTCCTACAGCTTGTGCACCCTGAAACATGAGAGAGCAAAAATAATAGAACACTCACAGGAAATTACAACCAATATCAGCAAAAATTATGCTCCAGGGCTGTTTAGGTGAGTATGATGAGATAATTTGAATGTTCCATAGTTAGGAGAGTAGTTTTTAGAATCACAAATTCTTTCAAGTTTCAGTGAAACAATTAATTTAATGTTTTTGAAAACCACAAAAATTTGTTGACAAAATATGCTTTTGGCCTCAATAGACTCCAATTCCACCACATCTTTATAAAAGAAAGGGCTCAAATAATAAAAATTTTAAAATGTCAATCAAGAAGCTAGATAAGCCCACTATGCACTCCAGGAAGATTCTAGGGTAGCTGAGTGACTGTGTGAAACAGTGTCTAGCAGAATAATAGAAATCCATGGAGAATCCAAGCACAAGTAGGAAGAGCTGATAATAATAAAAAAATAAAATAAAAAGAAGATGCAACAGTAACTAAGAAAGCAACCTTGCATGCTTCATCTACAAAAACAGATTTGCCATGAATCCACACACAGAAGTAAAGAAGAAGAAATTTTGTTTTTATTACAAACTAGTTAATAGAGGCATCTTCGTTGTTTTAGATGCATATTCTTCTTAGCTAATGAAGCATTGAAAAAAAAAAAACCCCTTGAAAAATGTTTGAAGTGGGTAAATGGTCTAAATACATTTTCTGGAGGATGTGAAGATCTTGAGGACTTAATAGTGCACTCCAAAGACATTAGGTACTTTTTTCAAGTTAGCACATTCTTCTGAACTTGATCCTATGGGATGGAAAAATACAAGTGGAATCAACAGAATGACTAAATACTTAAAGATTATTAGAATTCATAACCTCGGGGTGGGTTTAGTTTGATTCAATGTTGCGGAACTTAATGTACAAAAGAAGAGCTGGAAAACCAACGGTAAGTGTCATAGCAAGCTCCTGGAAAAGAGAGCCAATATGAGAAATGAGATGGACGACCAAGAGCGATTGTGGGTCATTGTGTTTGTGTAGCAAAGGGGAACAATTCAGTATCCTTGTTTAAACAAGCTCAAAATTTTCAGCTCAAAGTAAAATCCCCAAATAAAACAGTAAACAAAGAAAACAGAAATTGAGCCATAAGGGTTCATAGCAACCCAATCAAGCAACCTTAGATCCATAAACTTCACATGAGAAACGCTTTGAATTGAAATACCATAAATTTTTATGTCAGATCTTCAAAATCTAACAACATAATCAAAGGATCAAGAAAATCAGATCATGATTACCTGACCAGGAAATAGAAAAGCACAAGAAGGCTTATAATCGAAAAACAAGGCGTCATCAACAACCGTGCGGGATCCAACTGAAACGCTCATGCAAAACCTAGATTTGTCCAGGTTTTCAGAACTGAAGCCTCGAATTCGAATTCCATGTCTAGAACCCATAAAGGTTGACGAATTGCAGCTTTTCAAGGACTCCGAAGCATTGAAGGATATCCTCCGAACAGGAAGAACCGGCGGGAGAGTAATGGAAGACATTTTGGGGATGGAAGAAGAGGGTGTGAGACTCAGAATCAGATGAAGCGAATACGAAGATGGGTAGGTTAGCAAGTTGAGGATGAAGTGAGAGCGCATGCATTTACGTTTATACTTCGATTAGTTGATTAGTAGCTTCAGCTTTCAGGTGGCGGAGTTCACGAAGCTAAATTAATAGAGCAGGAGGGCCTCGTTCTCCACTAGTGCCGGAGAAGATTACGTTGAGAAATGGAAAACCAATAAAACTAACGGCCACTAGGGTTGAATTCAACTGTACCACCCAGGGGTGTCAATTCGTGGCCCCACCCGACTAAATCGATCGGGACAGATCGTTTATTGATCGGCCTGGCTCGGACCGTTTATTAAATGTATCGGGCTTGAGCTCGGCCCGTTTATAAATGATAGGTCTCGGTTTTGCTACTTGGACCGTCGGGCGCCTGACCGAGACCAACCGAATAACGCCCGACCGAGATCGGCCTATTATGCACCGATTTGGCCCGACCCTTTAATGATTGTAGAATACCTATTTACCCCCCCAAATTAAAGAATAAAAAATAAAAAGTAAAGATATGTTCACATTTTAAATAATGGTTATATTTGGTATCATTTATTGATTTATTTTCATTTTTTTGAGCTTGCATGAGTGGGCCGGCATATAAGTGCACATTTTAAAGAGGGCCCGTTTAAAAACCAGTTAAAACCTGTTTAACATTAAACATATCCGTAGTCCGATTAAGGCCCGACTAAAGCCCGATTAAAGTAGTCCGATTATAGCCCGAGGCCGACCGACCGAATATAAAGTGTACCATGCCCTCAATAACTAAGTCCGATTAGTTAAATGGGCGGACACGGTGTAGCCTTTGAAAGTCTTCAAGCCCGATTAAACCCGATCGAAACCTGACCGGCCCGATCGATTGACACCCCTGGTACCACCCAAATGGAACCAAATAAATGTTTTTCTGTCCAAGAGTGTAGTCCCGCGCTTGTAGTCCCTGCGCTAGTGATACTGCACTCTCGAGCCATCAATTGGGGGATGTGTGGCGGTCATTTTGCACCTTCTATGTCTAGGTGCAAGGATGTGTTTTCAAACAGGAAATACATTCCCCAAAAGAAAGAATAAGAGAAAATTGCCTAGTAGCTTGCCCTTGAGCCAGAGTGCTAGACATATGAGCGCACCATTCCTTATGAAATAAAAAAAATTTATCCACATTGATACCCATGTGTAGGCTCTCATTGGCTACACTGCCTACATTGGTACAAAAACCACACGACTAGTCAATGATCTCTTGTCTCATTCCAACAAAAATTTTGAAAACGCAACTCTGATGTTCTTTCTCCCATCTCTTGTTGGATTGAGTTCTTGCCTTATTGAATACCATACACTTTGTGTCTCCTTATGTTTATCTCTTTCCTCCCAAAAAAGTGTTAAATATGTCATTTGATAGAGATGGTTTATAGAAACTTTTTGTTGATATTTCTTAAGTTAGGAATACTTGTCCAAAATTAGTGTGTTTGCATAAACTCCAGAGGAATACTATAATGTTTACTTCGATAAGAGAAGAAGGAAACATGTGTTGCTAGCTTTAGGATCCTTTGATATATATATTTTTTTTGGTGAAAAGGATCCTTTGATATTGGAGCTCGTGTTTGTAGAAAATACCTTTGTATGTAGGTAAACAGAGACATAAATCCATTTTTTGTATGTAGTTAGATCCCAAACATAGTTAGCAAATTCGGATTCGGGAATTATTCGAGTGGAGAATTATTCGGAATAATTCGATTGATTAATTTAAGGATTCGGTCAAAAAAGCTTATTGGGTTTTGTTTTGTTTTTTTTTTTTTAAATACTATTTAAGTGGACCGAATAATTCGGTTTAATCCGGTTCGATCCAAATTATTCGCGTTTTATATTCACTTTTGAAAAAATCACGAATTTTACTGAAATTTTATTTTTAATTCGGATTCGGTCAGAATTTTTTATTTAATTCGGAAAAATTCGATTCGGCCGAATAATTCGTGAATTATTTGGCCGAATTGATAACTAGGATCCCGAATCAAACCAATAAGTTAATGGGTGGCGGCCGAATTGATAACTAGGATCCCGAATCAAACCAATAAGTTAATGGGTGGGCCAAATTCGGTTCCTAAAGGGTTGGTTCTGGTTCGGTTCTCGTTTTGGTCATAAATTAACACCCCTATCAATGACTCTTGCGGGGATGGTGGACGGTGGATGGTGGATGGTGGATGGTGGGCTTATATTCAAAACATCCAAATGAACTGAAGGTTGGATTGGGCCGTTAGGTAGGGCTCGGGTTGGTGGTTTCGCTAATGTAACAAGCCCACTATGTGGCCGGATCCGCCCGGGGGGGGGGGGGTGGGAACCGGTTGAGTTACCAAACAAGCACTGTGTGTCCTTGATTCGATAAACATTTGCCAGCCTTGAGCCGTTATTGAGTGAGACGCATTTACTGGATTTGGGTTTTGATTTTTTCTTAATTGGGCTTGGGCTCGGCTCGTCTTGGGCCGAGAGCTGAAGTAAGTCCCCTGTGGAGGTCTGGAGTCTGACCATGCTTTAGTCTTGGGCGAACCGTTCAGCTAGCCCAACCGTCCAATGGAGCATCTTTCAATGAGATTGGGATGGTACTGTGACCTTGGATCCTTTGGTTGGAAAGGAGATAAGAATGAGGGAAATGAAAACATATACTCTTTCTAAGTATTTATGTATTTATTTCATGGTCTTTTAAATTTGATTTTAGATTTGTATTTTACTTCATCAACCATTCTTTATTTGAATGTAAATATTTTTAAATTTTAAAAACTATATTATCTATTGGAAGACATCATTCTCTTGCAAGTTGTTGTAAGGCTGTTCGCTTTTGCCTCTGTTCTGATAGTAATGGGCCTTTGCTCTAGATTTGCGATTTATTATTACAAAACCTTTTTTTTCTTTTTCAAACTGATTTGATTAACCTTTCATGTTTTGCAACAGAAAATGAACTTGACATGAACACGTGGAGACTCAGTAGACTTATAAGTCGGCATGGCAATGGATTCCCTGTATCAGAAGAGGTGTGCCACCGTTATAGGGTCTAGCATAGACGTTACCATATTTTATTTTTACATCACGACGCACATATCATGTCATTGCTCGTCGCCTGCTTCTGTTTGTCTAGATGTGATTCAAGCGGGTTCATGTGCTTGAAAAACGTATCTGCTTTAAGTTTTAACCCATTTACTCGTCTAGATAGAGGCAATAAGGTGATTTTATAAGTATTTAACATGGTACAAGTTTTACGGGCCATACCCCTAATAGTTTTATGAGGGGGCCAATGGGCTATGAATCTATCATCCACTAAATGTGAGGTTCAATTTTGACCGTTAATCATACAAGAGTCTTTTATCATATGGCCAGCATTCGTTTTGCCCACCCAGTTGTTCATCCCCATATATTAATATATCCACACAGATTTATAAGCACATGATTTTACCTTCTACTTAATGAATTCTTTTTTCTTTTTTTTTAAGGAAATTTATTGATGATAATAAGTATGTGTACAACCAATAGCCTCATACGGACAAATGTCTTGAAGCCATAGAGAAGTGATCGGTCAATTTGTCATACATATGGTTATACCTGTTGGTGTATGATGTCTTGTATTTCGTCGCAGTTTAATCTAGGGAGTACTGGTGTAGCACCTAGACAGGCAGGAAGGCGGTCCCGCTATAACCCTATTCTCCATTGATAGTAAAGCAGGATCTCATATCACCGGGGACGTAGGCAACCTTGCCGAACTTCGTAAAATCAGTGTGTATTGTTTGTTTGTTTTTCCATTATCTTCTGCATCGTTTTAGGGTTGCGTTTCTACAATACCTTCTAGGAAATGATTTCATATCTTACAAATAATGCTATTAAGAGAACACATAGAAGCGAATCTAGAGTTAATAAATCAATAGCTTTATACCTGTCCTTTTTAGCTAGCAAATTCTATCCATCATCAAATTTTTGAATTTGTATCCACTAATAACTGGTTAATTATTATAGTTAATGATTATTAATTACAGCCTTAGGAAAGCTTCAAATTAATTATGATTTTTTTCTTGAATTAAAAAAAAATGTTAATTGATTTTATTATTATTATTATTATTATTTTTTACAATGGTCCAACAAAATACTAACCGGTTATGTGCTTCAGCCGTTGCAAATGGCTATGCTATGGTGGCAAGGTTGACGTGAAATAGTGATTCACAATAATAAAAACATGGAAATTTTAACTCATGAAAATTGAGAACTTCGAGATAAAAGTTAATAATTATCTATAATATTAAATTATGATTGAGAAATAGATATTTTGGAGAAGGCATCAATATCCAAATTCGTATAAGAATCATTTTCATGACAAATATTGTACCCATATTGCCATCTACTGTATTAATTATCTATGTGTTCGGACTTCATAGAATTTTTTCTTTTCCTCCTCGGTAGGAGGGAGGAGTTCTTGTTGGAAACAAAATTTGTTGGCTTAAAGAAACACAGCCCCAAGTACCCGGAATCTAGCATGTAGGGAGAGCAGTGAATCTTCACGTACGTGAATGGATGTGCCACGTCACTTATGTGAAGATTCACCGGACTCCATTTAGACCTATATCACTTGAGTCTACATTCTTGCAACTGCTGAAATGGTGAAATAAGCATCTGGTGTTGAGAACAATTGAGCATACATCTCAGAGGATTCCTAGCCATCGGATGCTCACTACACCAGTATAGTGGTTGTAGAGGATGTGGAGGCGTGTCACATCTCGTATTGAAGTTGTAATAATTTGTAAGATTTGAGGGGAGGGGGGAGGCAGTGGGAAAGACACAGGAAATTTGGTGCTACCTACTATGCTATTTGGGCTTGCAACTAAAGAAATGGATCTTGATTGATAGTTTAGAAAATACTAAAACCTATGAGTACTTATGAACCCAAAAGGGAAAGTGATCTATTTCATTTCCTTGGCTTCCAGCCTGTGTAGCAAGAACTTAGCTACTACTCAAGTAATAGCAAAATAAATTACGGGGAAAGACGAGATGGGGGAGGGGGAAGACGAGGGAGTCTTTCCTTTGCTCACATGTAAAACTTTCAATCCTAAAGGAGATGAATGGCAAATAAAAGAATAAAAAAAATCCAATCAAAACATGAAAATTTTGAAAACTATTGAAGAAAAATAGACAACTGAAAAAAGAAGGAAAAAAATGTTAATCCATGTATATAATTTGAATTGTGTCTAAATTTTGTCGAAAGATAAATCCAGATTGTCCTCTAGATATCCAAATCATCCTTTCACATTGTGTAACTAGGTGAGCGGCCAAAGTGCCAAGTATATTCCACACTTGATAAATATAATTTATGAACCATATGTCCACAAGTTTTCAGCCACTTCCAATCTACCACATGGCAGATATTTGATAAGTTTATCAATGCAACTATGCAAGTAACTAGTTTTGGAAAGTTTTACCCTTATAATTATGTCAAATATTAGACTCATTATTGACCTATCACTATGTTTTTAAGTTGATGATTTCAGATGGCATGAATCCATGGATAATTTTACAAATAATGTAATTCCTACTTACACCCTTACACCCTTGACTAGAAAATAAGAGCTCTCTATAAAAATTCCAAGAGATGATATTTAATTAGCTCCTGTTCAGCTATATATCCCAAAACCCATTAACATTGGATCGATCGATTTGGATCCGAAGAGCGAGGTTAGGACTTACCATCAATCTCGATTCTAATTTGATTCGGCTCCTCTGGTCCTTGTATAGAAATTAAGATTAGAACATTAATAAAACACTAATTTTAGGATCAATTCAGAATGATCTGAACCCATTCTGATTCAATTCTGAAATCAAAATCAATCAAGATCAATCTGAATCCTGATCCCATGTTCTTAAACCCAGATCTTGATCAAGCTCATCATTCTTGACTGTTGAGTCAAAATTATCAAAGTCTTTTGTCCCTCTCACTAGACAAGTCTTGACTAGAATAAACGAGGACTTCTAATACAAATTTGTCAAAGTCGATGAAGGCTGAGATAGGGTCAAGTTGGGCTGAGTTTCTTATAATTATAGCACAGTTCTAGGTTCCCAAAACTCAACTCAGGCCTAACCCAACTTTATCGAGTTCATGCGTGGGCCCAACTCCGTTGGGTCCATACCAAGTTACCAACCCAATCCGGCCCTAATCGAATTCGAATTCCATGTCTAGAACCCATAACATTTGGCTAATTTTTATGAGTAAAGATAACATTTGCACTATTGACAACCCAATTTGACAAAGACAAAAATGATAACAAAGAGGAAAAAAATATATCCTATATAAAGCAATAATGGTGGATTTTGAGGGATTCTTTTTCTTCCAAGCATATAATATGTTCTTAATATTGTCACCAACGTGGTGAACTTCTTTTGATCATCATATCAATAAATTTTTAGATTATATATTAAAAATAAATAATTTTTAAATTATTTAAAAATGATTTACCATCGTGTTATTGTAAAAAAATGTCATGGCCTTTGACATAGTAAGTCAAAAACGTGCTAGACAATAACAAATTTTAATGATGACAATGGTTAAAATATTTTTTCACAATTGATGTATAAATTTTTTGGAAATAAGAGTTATAGAAATGTCATTAAGAAAGTCCGATGATAGATAAATAAATGATAAGTTTTTTAAAAGGGAAAAAGAAGCCTAAAATACAATGTGACCCCTACACTCAAACATAGTGGGGGGGGGGGG
>NC_056564.1:6672842-6674734 GCF_013358625.1 Macadamia integrifolia | reverse complement strand
CCTCGAATTCGAATTCCATGTCTAGAACCCATAAAGGTTGACGAATTGCAGCTTTTCAAGGACTCCGAAGCATTGAAGGATATCCTTCGAACAGGAAGAACCGGCGGGAGAGTAATGGAAGACATTTTGGGGATGGAAGAAGAGGGTGTGAGACTCAGAATCAGATGAAGCGAATACGAAGATGGGTAGGTTAGCAAGTTGAGGATGAAGTGAGAGCGCATGCATTTACGTTTATACTTCGATTAGTTGATTAGTAGCTTCAGCTTTCAGGTGGCGGAGTTCACGAAGCTAAATTAATAGAGCAGGAGGGCCTCGTTCTCCACTAGTGCCGGAGAAGATTACGGGGAGAAATGGAAAACCAATAAAACTACCGGCCTCTAGGGTTGAATTCAACTGTACCACCCAAATGGAACCAAATAAAAGTTTTATGTCCAGGAGTATAGCCCGGCACTTGTAGCCCCTGCGCTAGTGATATTGCATTCTTGAGCCATCAATCGGGGGATGTGTCGCGATCAAGGATTAAAATATCGGTATTGGTTATCATATTGGTCGGTCAAAATTAAGATACGTACTGGAAGAGATCGTATCGTATCAAAGATACGCTAAGATACGTACATAAATGGATAGGGAACATATTTTTATACACTTTTATATAAAAAAATAGTTAAAAAAACTATATATAATATGTAGAATACATAAATACTTAAGTAGATGGTATCGTATTGATAGACAAATATATTGAGTTGAAAATGTTCAAAATGATGAGGTTTGAGTTTTTTACAGTTTTTTCTTTCCTCATTGCCATTGCCACTGTGATGAGTACCGTGAAGAGTGTCGTGGTGGTTCAAATCCTTGCCTAGGACCTTCTTCTTCAATAGGAGCAACTACGATGATATTCTGCACTTGTCAAACATAGGCACAATATTTATCCCAATCGAAATATTTATGGTAGTAGGTCTCCCATTCATTGTAGAAAAATTAAATTTTTTTTTATAGAAGTTGTAGATTAAATGTTTTTAAAGAACATATAAAAAATCAACAAAGTGTGAACCAATATATTTGAGTAGATCTAAGAAATAAAAAAAAAAAATTTTGAAACCCTCACTTTTTTGGGGAAAAAAATGTGGGTTTCATTTGAAATCATGTATTTAGTAATTATAAGTTATGACATTATTTTTAAGAGTTGAATGAACTAAATTTTCTAAAAAAAATATTTTTTTGAGAAAAATAAAAAATTTCCATGGAAGTTGTAGAACACTTGTTTTTACATAACATATAAAAAATCTAGAAAACTGTTGGTGAGAGTGTGAAGTGTTTGTTTCAAACAACAAAAAATTCGAACTATACGTACCGATACTGCACGATACCTTCGATACATACCGATACTCTTGGGAATTTTTATATTTTCAAAAGTTCGTATCGTAGAGTATCGTACGTATCGGTACCGATACGGTACGGCATGATACGATACGTACGATACACAAAAAGAGGCCTAAAATTCTCCATAGCGTATCGGTATGTATCGTGCCGATGCCTACCGATACGGATACATATCGACAAATACGAATACGTATCGATCGATACGGCACGATATGCACCGATACTTAAAACCATGGTCCACATGGTACTGTCTACTGTGCTTGAAGACTTTCAGCTAATAAACTCTTGAGGTGACCACAAAAATAAGGCCAAAATATGACCTTGACCAGGACTGCCCCCAAAACCATGGAAATACTTGAACTTTTTGTGTATCCAAAATTTTGGCCAAACTTTTGGTTTTGGTCAAGATATGAAGACCTACGTAGGGAAACCTTTGAATTTGTTTTCCACCTACTTCGGCTGATATCAACCATGATCTGCCAAATTTGGGAAATTTGGAAATTTTTCATATT
>NC_056564.1:6669969-6672822 GCF_013358625.1 Macadamia integrifolia | reverse complement strand
GAGGCAAAATGACCGCTCTTCCTCTTATGAAAGGCAAAAATCTCATCCTTGTTGCTGTTTCTACTAATGCTATCATTGGCCCATGAGTCGGTGTAGAGGTCACACTGCCTTGTAGGGAACCCTCTACCTTTTAAAAGATACAAGATTAAGATCTCTAGCGTGGGAAGGGTTACAGGAAAGGGACTAGTGAAAGTTTTCTCTCTCTCTCTCTCTCTCTCTCTCTCTCTCTCTCTCTCTCTCCAACACCCCAACGCTAAAGAGGATCCAAATCAAAACTATGTGCTCCGTTCAATTCACTGGGCCATTGGTCAACACAAGCACTTGCCCGTTGCTCTTGCTATCTGCTTGTCGAGTGAAATACTTGTTTTCCTTACTATTTTCTCTGTTGGTAACCCCCTCCCATTGCTCTAGTTAGACAATGAAAAGTAGATTACATGTTCTACATACAATAATATACACTAATTGAGGTATCACTGAGTCAATGCCATAAATAAAATAACATGAAAAAAATAATTTTTTTTTCTTAACACATAAACAAAATAATACAAACAAATAAAAAATTGCACGACTTACCCACCACCCCCATCATGGGAAGGGAGTCCACATTTCACAGTATTTGAGAAGGTTAGCATAGATGTTTCATTTGTGTGAGAGCATATATAAAGAAATATTGCCACCTAATTGAAATTGAAATCTTACCAAATACAACCAACAACTCCCTTCCACAATATTTAAATAATTTTCTTTTTCTGGTGATCTTAATCTATGTGAACAGTTGTTCAATGAACCTCTGAAATTAATTCATAATTACAGATTAATTAAATTTCAGATCTTACACATAATACATCTCTCTCCATCTGTCTCTCTCTTCTTAACCTAAAAGACAAATAGGGTGACCAACCTTCACCTGCCCTTTGGATCCTTTTAAGACGAAACATGATTTGCCATCTCATGTCTGGTTAATCTTCCATCCTAAGCAACAATAGTCTCAATCATCATCATACCTGCCGCCCAATTCATTTCCTCTTTCTGTCCCTTTCAGCTTTCTCTCTACTTTACTCACCGTTCTTATCTTCTTAGATCTCATCTAAGAGGATTCCAATCCAAAGGTATTTATCCCTCTTGGTACACTGAGAAGATAAGCCCATAGAACCACTACATCAGAGTACCACTCATAGTTTTCAATTAATAACACAACCTGAGTGGTACAGTTTTCTGTAGGTGATAAATAAGCACAGACACATATACAGAGAGAGAAACAGAGAGAGAGGGAGAGGGAGAAGAGAGAGCAAGAGAAAGATGAAGAAGCCGTCCTCAACCTCGTCTCTTCTTAGGAAAACTCGGGTCTCTCCCTTCGTCTTTACCTTTCTAGCCTTCACCGTTTTCGTTGCCATCCTCTACGGCCAAGATCTGGGTTGCCTCTTCAGACAAGCCAGAACTAACGAGCTCCGGCCAGACTCAGAACAGAAGAAGCCATCGAAGACAACAGGTGAGTCAAAGCGTTGGATTAATCAGTGATGTGATACTCTGTGTGTATGTGTTTCTGGGTCTGACTTTTTATTTGCTGGGGTAGCTAGAGAATGATGCCCAGAGATTGCCATTTGCGGTGGGAAAGATCATCAGAGAGAGGGGAGAGGGAGAAGAAGAAGAAGAAGAAGAATGCGATGTGTTTAACGGGAGATGGGTTCGTGACGAGTCGAATCGGCCGATGTATGAGGAATGGGAATGTCCGTACATACAGCCACAGTTAACCTGTCAAGAACATGGGAGACCTGAGAAAGACTACCAGCACTGGAGATGGAAGCCTCATGGTTGTTCCCTTCCCAGGTTAGTTCTTCTGGCATTTTCATTTTCATTTCCCCCTCTTTCTCTACGAATCGCCGGTGCCGGAGTTTGATTAGCACTTGAAATTCCCAATTCCCATTTCCCATATTCTCTTTTTCCTTTTCCGATACACATTATCTGTCTTTTTGACTTCTTTTTCTCTCTTTACGAGAGAGAGAGAGAGAGAGAGAGAGAGAAAAGAAAAAGAAGAAGAAGAAGATGGTGGAGAACTCCGGATATGACCGAAGGGGGAGTATTTAGGGTTCCTATCAGGTGAAGTACATTAAAACAGGGATGTACGGACACGTTAGGAAAGATGCGGTTTTCCTTGCCATCATTGGACCGACGGTTTTCTTATCGTACATTTAAGATTTTTTTTTATTGATAAGATATCGCACCTTTTAAAGAGTCGCATAGGTTTATGTGCCGGATTGCCCGGATTCCCATCCCGTGATTGCAACTAATATAACTATTGACTATTGACTCATGGAGTGGTGGTGAGTCGGTGAAGATGACCCGATTTGGAAAAACTCGTATCTATCCACTGCCCCACTCCATGGGAAAAAATCGACTGCAATTTCGATCGGTACAATTTTGTGAAATATCACGTGTATTAATGCTAATGCAATGGTTCAGATCTGATTTAAATGACTCTTTACTGATTTAAGGTTATATTAGTTGGACCAAGATCATTCACGTGTCATCCCTGAACGTAGTATTTCACGGAATTGTGTCAGATCGGAATTACAGACGATTTCAACCCAATACAATCTGACCCAATCTTCCAGGTCCAAGTGGTAGGTAGTCCAAGGAAAGGTGGTGTATTCATTCCAACTGTCATATATAGCTAATCAAAGGATTGATCCCTTCACATACGGTTACGTTTCTGGTGGTTCAATGGAGAACTTCCATATTTACAGAAATTTCCCAGATTTCGGGTTCCTTAAATCTAGGGCTGCAACGGGACCGAGTTGGGCCGGGTTGGGCTAACCTTGATTGGTCCTGACTTGGGAGAGGGGGGGGGGGGGG